>NC_083443.1:913522-1110092 GCF_020745735.1 Hemiscyllium ocellatum | reverse complement strand
TGTCTCACTGTCAGTCTCTCCCATACAGAATCTCACTGTTACTCTCTCCCATACACAATCGCACTGTCACTATCTGCCATACACAATCTCACTGCCACTCTCTCCCAAACACAATCTCACTGTCACTCTCTCCCATCCTGAATCTCACCGTCAC
This sequence comes from Hemiscyllium ocellatum, assembly GCF_020745735.1. Taxonomy (NCBI): domain Eukaryota; kingdom Metazoa; phylum Chordata; class Chondrichthyes; order Orectolobiformes; family Hemiscylliidae; genus Hemiscyllium; species Hemiscyllium ocellatum. Next base: position 1,109,938 of record NC_083443.1, on the reverse strand, counting down.
TCTCTCCCATACACAATCGCACTGTCACTCTCTCCCATATACGATCTCACTATCACTCTCTCCCATATACAATCTCACTGTAACTCTCTCCCATACACAATCTCACTGTCACTCTCTCCCACACACAATCTCACTGTCACTCCCACCCATACACAATCTCTCTGTCACTCTGTCCCATACACATTCTCACTGTCACGCTCTCGCATACACAATCTCACTATCACTCTCACTCATACATAATCTCACTCTTACTCTCTACCATACACAATCTCACTGTTACTCCCTCCCATACTGAATCTCACTGTAACTCTCTCCCATACACAATCTCACTATTGCTTTCTCCCATACACAATCTCACTGTCACTCTGTCCCATACCCATTCTCACTGTCACGCTCTCGCATACACAATCTCACTATCACTCTCAATCATGCATAATCTCACTCTTACTCTCTACCATACACAATCTCACTGTTGCTCCCTCCCATACTGAATCTCACTGTAACTCTCTCCCATACACAATCTCACTATTACTTTCTCCCATACACAATCTCACTGTTACTCTCTCCCATACTAAATCTCACCGTCACTGTCTCCCATACACAATCTCACCGTCACTCTCTCCCACACACAATCTCACTGTCACTCTCTCACATACACAATCTCTCTGTCACATTCTCTCATACACAATCTCACTATCACTCTCTCCCATACACAATCTCACTGTCACTCTGTCCCATACCCATTCTCACTGTCACGCTCTCGCATACACAATCTGACTATCACTGCCACCCATACATAATCTCACTGTTGCTCTCTCCCATACTGAATCTCACCGTCACTCTCTCTCATACACAATCTCGCTATCACTCTCTGCCGTTCACAATCTCACTGACACTCTCTCGCTTACACAATCTCACTGTCACTCTCTCCCATACACAATCTCACTATCACTCTCTCCCATACACAATCTGACTGTCACTCTCTCCCATACACAATCTCATTGTCACTCTCTCCAATACACAATCTCACCGTCACTCTCTCCCACCGAGAATCTCACTGTTACTCTCTCCCATACACAATCTCACTGTCAACATCTGCCATCCACAATCTCATTGTCACTCTCTCCCATACACAATCTCACTGCCACTCTATCCCATACTGAATCTCACCGTCACTCTCTCCCATACACAATCTCACTGTCACTCTCTCCCACACACAATCTCACTATCACTCTCTCCCATACACAATCTCACGGTCACTCGCTCCTATACACAATCTCACTGTCACTCTCTCCCATACACAATCTCACTATCACTCTCACGAATTAAAAATTCCACTGTCACTCTCTCCCATACACAATCTCCCTATCTATCTCTCCCATACATAATCTCACTCTTACTCTCTCCCATACACAATCTCACTGTTACTCCCTCCCATACTGAATCTCACTGTAACTCTCTCCCTTACACAATCTCACTGTCACTCTCTCCCATCCAGAATCTCACTGTTACTCTCTCCCATACTGAATCTCACTGTCACTCTGTCTCATACACAATCTCACTATCACTCTCTCCAATAAACTAACTCACTGTCACTCTCTCGCACACACAATCTCACTGTCACTCTCTCCCATACACAATCTCACTATCACTCTCCCATACACAATCTCACTGTTACTCTGTCCCAAACTGTATCTCACTGTCACTCTCTCCCATACACAATCTCACTGTCACTATCTGCCATACACAATCTCACTGTCACTCTCTCTCATACACAATCTCACTGTCACTCTCTCCCATACACAATCTCACTGCCACTCTCACGAATACACAATCTAACTGTCAGTCTCTCCCATACAGAATCTCACGGTCACTCTCTCCCATAAACAATCTCACTGTCACTTTTTCATATACAAAATCTCACTATCACTCTCACCCACAGACAATCTCACTATCACTCTCTCCCATACACAATCTCACTATCACTCTTTTCCATTCACAATCTCAATATCACTCTCTCTCATACACAATCTCACTGTCACACTCTCCCATACACAATCTCACTGTCAGTCTCTCCCATACAGAATCTCACTGTTACTCTCTCCCATACACAATCGCACTGTCACTATCTGCCATACACAATCTCACTGCCACTCTCTCCCAAACACAATCTCACTGTCACTCTCTCCCATACACAATCTCACCGTCACTCTCTCCCATACACAATCTCACTGTCACTCTCTCCCATATACGATCTCACTATCACTCTCTCCCATATACAATCTCACTGTCACTTTTTCATATACAAAATCTCACTATCACTCTCACCCACAGACAATCTCACTATCACTCTCTCCCATACACAATCTCACTATCACTCTTTTCCATTCACAATCTCAATATCACTCTCTCTCATACACAATCTCACTGTCACACTCTCCCATACACAATCTCACTGTCAGTCTCTCCCATACAGAATCTCACTGTTACTCTCTCCCATACACAATCGCACTGTCACTATCTGCCATACACAATCTCACTGCCACTCTCTCCCAAACACAATCTCACTGTCACTCTCTCCCATACACAATCTCACCGTCACTCTCTCCCATACACAATCTCACTGTCACTCTCTCCCATATACGATCTCACTATCACTCTCTCCCATATACAATCTCACTGTCACTCTCTCCCATACACAATCTCACCGTCACTCTCTCCCATACACAATCTCACTGTCACTCTCTCCCATACACAATCTCTCTGTCACTCTCTCTCTTTCACAATCTCACTATCACTCTCTCCCATACACAATCTCACTGTCACTCTGTCCCATACCCATTCTCACTGTCACGCTCTCGCAAACACAATCTCACTATCACTCTCACCCATACATAATCTCACTCTTACTCTCTACCATACACAATCTCACTGTTACTCCCTCCAATACTGAATCTCACTGTAACTCTCTCCCATACACAATCTCACTGTCACTCTCTCCCATACACAATCTCACTATCACTCTCACGAATTAAAAATTTCACTGTCACTCTCTCCCATACACAATCTCACTATCAATCTCTCCCATACATAATCTCACTCTTACTACCTCCCACACACAATCTCACTGTTACTCCCTCCCATACTGAATCTCACTGTAACTCTCTCCCTTACACAATCTCACTGTCACACTCTCCCATTAACAATCTCACTGTTACTCTCTCCCATACTGAATCTCACTGTCACTCTGCCTCATACACAATCTCACTATCACTCTCTCCAATAAACTAACTCACTGTCACTCTCTCGCACACACAATCTCACTGTCACTCTCTCCCATACACAATCTCACTATCACTCTCTCCCATACACAATCTCACTGTTACTCTCTCCCAAACTGTATCTCACTGTCACTCTATCCCATACACAATCTCACTGTCACTATCTGCCATACACAATCTCACTGTCACTCTCACGAATACACAATCTAATTGTCAGTCTCTCCCATACAGAATCTCACGGTTACTCTCTCCCATACACAATCTCACTGTCACTTTTTCATATACAAAAAATCACTATCACTCTCACCCACAGACAATCTCACTATCACTCTCTCCTATTCACAATCACAATATCACTCTCTCCCATACACAATCTCACTGTCACTCTCTCCCATACACAATCTCACTGTCAGTCTCTCCCATACAGAATCTCACTGTTACTCTCTCCCATACACAATCGCACTGTCACTATCTGCCATACACAATCTCACTGTCACTCTCTCCCAAACACAATCTCACTGTCACTCTCTCCCATACTGAATCTTACCGTCACTCTCTCCCATACACAATCTCACTGTCACTCTCTCCAATATACGACCTCACTATCACTCTCTCCCATATACAATCTCACTGTAACTCTCTCCCATACACAATCTCACCGTAACTCTCTCCCACACGCAATCTCACTGTAACTCTCTCCCATACACAATCTCACTGTCACTCTGTCACATACCCATTCTCACTGTCACGCTCTCGCATACACAATCTCACTATCACTCTCACTCATACATAATCTCACTCTTACTCTCTACCATACACAATCTCACTGTTACTCCCTCCCATACTGAATCTCACTGTAACTCTCTCCCATACACAATCTCACTATTACTTTCTCCCATACACAATCTCACTGTCACTCTGTCCCATACCCATTCTCACTGTCACGCTCTCGCATACACAATCTCACTATCACTCTCACTCATACATAATCTCACTCTTACTCTCTACCATACACAATCTCACTGTTACTCCCTCCCATACTGAATCTCACTGTCACTCTCTCTCATACACAATCTCACTATCACTCTCTGCCGTTCACAGTCTCACTGACACTATCTCGCATACACAATCTCACTGTCACTCTCTCCGATACACAATCTCATTATCACTCTCTCCCATACACAATCTGACTGTCACTCTCTCCCATACACAATCTCACTATCAATCTCTCCCATACATAATCTCACTCTTACTACCTCCCACACACAATCTCACTGTTACTCCCTCCCATACTGAATCTCACTGTAACTCTCTCCCTTACACAATCTCACTGTCACACTCTCCCATTAACAATCTCACTGTTACTCTCTCCCATACTGAATCTCACTGTCACTCTGCCTCATACACAATCTCACTATCACTCTCTCCAATAAACTAACTCACTGTCACTCTCTCGCACACACAATCTCACTGTCACTCTCTCCCATACACAATCTCACTATCACTCTCTCCCATACACAATCTCACTGTTACTCTCTCCCAAACTGTATCTCACTGTCACTCTATCCCATACACAATCTCACTGTCACTATCTGCCATACACAATCTCACTGTCACTCTCACGAATACACAATCTAATTGTCAGTCTCTCCCATACAGAATCTCACGGTTACTCTCTCCCATACACAATCTCAATGTCACTTTTTCATATACAAAAAATCACTATCACTCTCACCCACAGACAATCTCACTATCACTCTCTCCTATTCACAATCACAATATCACTCTCTCCCATACACAATCTCACTGTCACTCTCTCCCATACACAATCTCACTGTCACACTCTCCCATTAACAATCTCACTGTTACTCTCTCCCATACTGAATCTCACTGTCACTCTGCCTCATACACAATCTCACTATCACTCTCTCCAATAAACTAACTCACTGTGACTCTCTCGCACACACAATCTCACTGTCACTCTCTCCCATACACAATCTCACTATCACTCTCTCCCATACACAATCTCACTGTTACTCTCTCCCAAACTGTATCTCACTGTCACTCTATCCCATACACAATCTCACTGTCACTATCTGCCATACACAATCTCACTGTCACTCTCACGAATACACAATCTAATTGTCAGTCTCTCCCATACAGAATCTCACGGTTACTCTCTCCCATACACAATCTCACTGTCACTTTTTCATATACAAAAAATCACTATCACTCTCACCCACAGACAATCTCACTATCACTCTCTCCTATTCACAATCACAATATCACTCTCTCCCATACACAATCTCACTGTCACTCTCTCCCATACACAATCTCACTGTCAGTCTCTCCCATACAGAATCTCACTGTTACTCTCTCCCATACACAATCGCACTGTCACTATCTGCCATACACAATCTCACTGTCACTCTCTCCCAAACACAATCTCACTGTCACTCTCTCCCATACTGAATCTTACCGTCACTCTCTCCCATACACAATCTCACTGTCACTCTCTCCAATATACGACCTCACTATCACTCTCTCCCATATACAATCTCACTGTAACTCTCTCCCATACACAATCTCACCGTAACTCTCTCCCACACGCAATCTCACTGTAACTCTCTCCCATACACAATCTCACTGTCACTCTGTCACATACCCATTCTCACTGTCACGCTCTCGCATACACAATCTCACTATCACTCTCACTCATACATAATCTCACTCTTACTCTCTACCATACACAATCTCACTGTTACTCCCTCCCATACTGAATCTCACTGTAACTCTCTCCCATACACAATCTCACTATTACTTTCTCCCATACACAATCTCACTGTCACTCTGTCCCATACCCATTCTCACTGTCACGCTCTCGCATACACAATCTCACTATCACTCTCACTCATACATAATCTCACTCTTACTCTCTACCATACACAATCTCACTGTTACTCCCTCCCATACTGAATCTCAATGTCACTCTCTCTCATACACAATCTCACTATCACTCTCTGCCGTTCACAGTCTCACTGACACTATCTCGCATACACAATCTCACTGTCACTCTCTCCGATACACAATCTCATTATCACTCTCTCCCATACACAATCTGACTGTCACTCTCTCCCATACACAATCTCATTGTCACTCTCTCCCATACTGAATTTCACCGTCACTCTCTCCCATACACAATCTCACTGTCACTCTCTCCCACACACAATCTCACTATCATTCTCTCCCATACACAATCTCACTGTCACTCTCTCCCATACCCAATCTCTCTGTCACTCTCTCCGATACACAATCTCACTGTCACTCTCGACCATACACAATCTCACTGTCACTCTCTCTCATACACAATCTCACTATCACTCTCTCCCATACACAATCTCACTGTCACTCTCACCCATACACAATCTAACTGTCAGTCTCTCCCAAACAGAATCTCACTGTTACTCTCTCCCAAACAGAACCTAACTGTCACTCTTTCCCATACACAATCTCACTGTCCCTCTCTCCCATACACAATCTCACGATCACTCTCACCCATACTGAATCACACCATCACTCTCTCCCATACACAATCTCACTGTCACTCTCTCCAATACACAATCCAACTATCACTCTCTCCCATATACAATCTAACTGTCACTCTCTCCCATCCACAATCTCACTGCCACTCTCTCCGATACACAATCTCACGGTCACTCTCTCCCATACACAATCTCACTGTCAATCTCTCTCATACACAATCTCACTATCCCTCGCGGCCATACACAATCTCACTGTCACTCTCTCCCATACACAATCTCACTATCAATCTCTCCCATACATAATCTCACTCTTAGTCTCTCCCATACGCAATCTCACTGTTACTCCCTCCCATACTGAATCTCACTGCAACTCTCTCCCTAACGCAATCTCACTGTTACTCTCTCCCATCCACAATCTCACTGTTACTCTCTCCCATACTGAATCTCACTGTCACTCTGTCTCATACACAATCTCACTGTCACTCTCTCCAATAAACTATCTCACTGTCACTCTCTTGCACACACAATCTCACTGTCACTCTCTCCCATACACAATCTCACTGTCACTCTCTCCCATACACAATCTCACTGTCAGTCTCTCCCATACAGAATCTCACTGTTACTCTCTCCCATACACAATCGCACTTTTACTATCTGCCATACACAATCTCACTGCCACTCTCTCCCAAACACAATCTCACTGTCACTCTCTCCCATACACAATCTCACTGCCACTCTCTCCCAAACACAATCTCACTGTCACACTCTCCCATACACAATCTCACTGTCAGTCTCTCCCATACAGAATCTCACTGTTACTCTCTCCCATACTGAATCTCACTGTCACTCTCTCTCATACACAATCTCACTATCACTCTCTGCCGTGCACAATCTCACTGACACTCTCTCGCATACACAATCTCACTGTCACTCTCTCCCATACACAATCTCATTATCACTCTCTCCCATACACAATCTGACTGTCACTCTCTCCCATACACAATCTCATTGTCACTCTCTCCAATACACAATCTCACCGTCACTCTCTCCCATCGAGAATCTCACTGTTACTCTCTCCCGTACGCAATCTCAATGTCAACATCTGCCATCCACAATCTCATTGTCACTCTCTCCCACACACAATCTCACTGCCACGCTATCCCATACTGAATCTCACCGTCACTCTCTCCCATACACAATCTCACTGTCACTCTCTCCCACACACAATCTCACTATCACTCTCTCCCATACACAATCTCACTGTCACTCTCTCCCATACACAATCTCTCTGTCACTCTCTCCGATACACAATCTCACTGTCACTCTCGACCATACACAATCTCACTGTCACTCTCTCTCATACACAATCTCACTATCACTCTCTCCCATACACAATCTCACTGTCACTCTCACCCATACTCAATCTAACTGTCAGTCTCTCCCAAACAGAATCTCACTGTTACTCTCTCCCAAACAGAAACTCACTGTCACTCTTTCCCATACACAATCTCACTGTCACTCTCTCCCATACACAATCTCACTATCACTCTCACCCATACTGAATCGCACCGTCACTCTCTCCCATACACAATCTCACTGTCACTCTCTCCAATACACAATCCAACTATCACTCTCTCCCATATACAATCTAACTGTCACTCTCTCCCATCCACAATCTCACTGTCACTCTCTCCGATACACAATCTCACGGTCACTCTCTCCCATACACAATCTCACTGTCAATCTCTCTCATACACAATCTCACTATCCCTCGCTGCCATACACAATCTCACTGTCACTCTCTCCCATACACAATCTCACTGTCACTATCTGCCATACACAATCTCACTGTCACTCTCTCTCATACACAACCCTCACTGTCACTCTCTCCCATACACAATCTCACTGTCACTCTCACGAATACACAATCTAACTGTCATTCTCTCCCATACAGAATCTCACGGTTACTCTCTCCCATACACAATCTCACTGTCACTTTTTCATATACAAAATCTCACTATCACTCTCACCCACAGACAATCTCTCTCTCACTCTCTCCTATTCACAATCTCTATTTCACTCTCTCTCATACACAATCTCACTGTCACTGTCTCCCATAAGAGTAAAAAATGATGTCTGCAGATGCTGGAGATCACAGCTGCAAATGTGTTGCTGGTCGAAGCACAGCAGGTTAGGCAGCATCTCAGGAATAGAGAATTCGACGTTTCGAGCATAAGCCCTTTCCTGAAGAAGGGCTTATGCTCGAAACGTCGAATTCTCTATTCCTGAGATGCTGCCTAACCTACCCTCTCCCATACACAATCTCACTGTCAGTCTCTCCCATACAGAATCTCACTGTTACTCTCTCCCATACACAATCGCACTGTCACTATCTGCCATACACAATCTCACTGCCACTCTCTCCCAAACACAATCTCACTGTCACTCTCTCCCATCCTGAATCTCACCGTCACTCTCTCCCATACACAATCGCACTGTCACTCTCTCCCATATACGATCTCACTATCACTCTCTCCCATATACAATCTCACTGTAACTCTCTCCCATACACAATCTCACTGTCACTCTCTCCCACACACAATCTCACTGTCACTCCCACCCATACACAATCTCTCTGTCACTCTGTCCCATACACATTCTCACTGTCACGCTCTCGCATACACAATCTCACTATCACTCTCACTCATACATAATCTCACTCTTACACTCTACCATACACAATCTCACTGTTACTCCCTCCCATACTGAATCTCACTGTAACTCTCTCCCATACACAATCTCACTATTGCTTTCTCCCATACACAATCTCACTGTCACTCTGTCCCATACCCATTCTCACTGTCACGCTCTCGCATACACAATCTCACTATCACTCTCACTCATGCATAATCTCACTCTTACTCTCTACCATACACAATCTCACTGTTGCTCCCTCCCATACTGAATCTCACTGTAACTCTCTCCCATACACAATCTCACTATTACTTTCTCCCATACACAATCTCACTGTTACTCTCTCCCATACTGAATCTCACCGTCACTCTCTCCCATACACAATCTCACTGTTACTCTCTCCCATACTGAATCTCACCGTCACTCTCTCCCATACACAATCTCACTGTCACTCTCTCCCACACACAATCTCACTATCACCCTCTCCCATACACAATCTCACTGTCACTCTCTCCCATACACAATCTCACTGTCACTCTCTCCCATACACAATCTCACTATCACTCTCACCCATACACAATCTCACTGTCACTCTCTCCCATACACAATCTCACTATCAATCTCTCCCATACATAATCTCACTCTTAGTCTCTCCCATACGCAATCTCACTGTTACTCCCTCCCATACTGAATCTAACTGTAACTCTCTCCCTAACGCAATCTCACTGTTACTCTCTCCCATCCACAATCTCACTGTTACTCTCTCCCATACTGAATCTCACTGTCACTCTGTCTCATACACAATCTCACTATCACTCTCTCCAATAAACTATCTCACTGTCACTCTCTCGCGCACACAATCTCACTGTCACTCTCTCCCATACACAATCTCACTGTCACTCTCACGAATACACAATCTCACTGTCAGTCTCTCCCATACAGAATCTCACTGTTACTCTCTCCCATACACAATCGCACTTTCACTATCTGCCATACACAATCTCACTGCCACTCTCTCCCAACCACAATCTCACTGTCACTCTCCCCCATACACAATCTCACTGCCACTCTCTCCCAAACACAATCTCACTGTCACTCTCTCCCATACACAATCTCACTGTCAGTCTCTCCAATACAGAATCTCACTGTTACTCGCTCCCATACACAATCGCTCTGTCACTATCTGCCATACACAATCTCACTGCCACTCTCTACCAAACACAATCTCACTGTCACTCTCTCCCATACTGAATCTCACTGTCACTCTCTCCCATATACGATCTCACTATCACTCTCTCCCATATACAATCTCACTGTAACTCTCTCCCATACACAATCTCACCGTCACTCTCTCCCATACACAATCTCACTGTCACTCTCTCCCATACTGAATCTCTCTGTCACTCTCTCTCATACACAATCTCACTATCACTCTCTGCCGTTCACAATCTCACTGACACTCTCTCGCATACACAATCTCACTGTCACTCTCTCCCATACACAATCTCATTATCACTCTCTCCCATACACAATCTCACCGTCACTCTCTCCCATCGAGAATCTCACTGTTACTCTCTCCCATACACAATCTCACTGCCACTCTATCCCATACTGAATCTCACCGTCACTCTCTCCCATACACAATCTCACTGTCAGTCTCTCCCATACAGAATCTCACTGTTACTCTCTCCCATACACAATCGCACTGTCACTATCTGCCATACACAATCTCACTGCCACTCTCTCCCATACACAATCTCACTGTTACTCTCTCCCATACTGAATCTCACCGTCACTCTCTCCCATACACAATCTCACTGTCACTCTCTCCCACACACAATCTCACTATCACTCTCTCCCATACACAATCTCACTGTCACTCTCTCCCATACACAATCTCTCTGTCACTCTCTCCGATACACAATCTCACTGTCACTCTCGACCATACACAATCTCACTGTCACTCTCTCTCATACACAATCTCACTATCACTCTCACCCATACACAATCTCACTGTCACTCTCTCCCATACACAATCTCACTATCAATCTCTCCCATACATAATCTCACTCTTAGTCTCTCCCATACGCAATCTCACTGTTACTCCCTCCCATACTGAATCTCACTGTAACTCTCTCCCTAACGCAATCTCACTGTTACTCTCTCCCATCCACAATCTCACTGTTACTCTCTCCCATACTGAATCTCACTGTCACTCTGTCTCATACACAATCTCACTATCACTCTCTCCAATAAACTATCTCACTGTCACTCTCTCGCGCACACAATCTCACTGTCACTCTCTCCCATACACAATCTCACTGTCACTCTCACGAATACACAATCTCACTGTCAGTCTCTCCCATACACAATCGCACTTTCACTATCTGCCATACACAATCTCACTGCCACTCTCTCCCAACCACAATCTCACTGTCACTCTCTCCCATACACAATCTCACTGCCACTCTCTCCCAAACACAATCTCACTGTCACTCTCTCCCATACACAATCTCACTGTCAGTCTCTCCAATACAGAATCTCACTGTTACTCGCTCCCATACACAATCGCACTGTCACTATCTGCCATACACAATCTCACTGCCACTCTCTCCCAAACACAATCTCACTGTCACTCTCTCCCATACTGAATCTCACTGTCACTCTCTCCCATATACGATCTCACTATCACTCTCTCCCATATACAATCTCACTGTAACTCTCTCCCATACACAATCTCACCGTCACTCTCTCCCATACGCAATCTCACTGTCACTCTCTCCCATACTGAATCTCTCTGTCACTCTCTCTCATACACAATCTCACTATCACTCTCTGCCGTTCACAATCTCACTGACACTCTCTCGCATACACAATCTCACTGTCACTCTCTCCCATACACAATCTCATTATCACTCTCTCCCATACACAATCTCACCGTCACTCTCTCCCATCGAGAATCTCACTGTTACTCTCTCCCATACACAATCTCACTGTCAACATCTGCCATCCACAATCTCATTGTCACTCTCTCCCATACACAATCTCACTGCCACTCTATCCCGTACTGAATCTCACCGTCACTCTCTCCCATACACAATCTCACTGCCACTCTCTCCCAAACACAATCTCACTGTCACTCTCTCCCATACACAATCTCACTGTCAGTCTCTCCAATACAGAATCTCACTGTTACTCGCTCCCATACACAATCGCACTGTCACTATCTGCCATACACAATCTCACTGCCACTCTCTCCCAAACACAATCTCACTGTCACTCTCTCCCATACTGAATCTCACTGTCACTCTCTCCCATATACGATCTCACTATCACTCTCTCCCATATACAATCTCACTGTAACTCTCTCCCATACACAATCTCACCGTCACTCTCTCCCATACACAATCTCACTGTCACTCTCTCCCATACTGAATCTCTCTGTCACTCTCTCTCATACACAATCTCACTATCACTCTCTGCCGTTCACAATCTCACTGACACTCTCTCGCATACACAATCTCACTGTCACTCTCTCCCATACACAATCTCATTATCACTCTCTCCCATACACAATCTCACCGTCACTCTCTCCCATCGAGAATCTCACTGTTACTCTCTCCCATACACAATCTCACTGTCAACATCTGCCATCCACAATCTCATTGTCACTCTCTCCCATACACAATCTCACTGCCACTCTATCCCATACTGAATCTCACCGTCACTCTCTCCCAGACACAATCTCACTGTCACTCTCTCCCATACACAATCTCACTGTCACTCGGTCCCATACACAATCTCACTGTCACTCTCTCCCATACACAATCTCACTATCACTGTCACGATTTAAAAATTTCACCGTCACTCTCTCCCATACACAATCTCACTATCAATCTCTCCCATACATAATCTCATTCTTACTCTCTCCCATACACAATCTCACTGTTACTCCCTCCCATACTGAATCTCACTGTAACTCTCTCCCACACACAATCTCACTGTCACTCACTCCCATACACAATCTCACTGTCACTCTCTCCCATACACAATCTCACTATCAATCTCTCCCATACATAATCTCACTCTTACTCTCTCCCATACACAATCTCACTGTTACTCCCTCCCATACTGAATCTCACTGTAACTCTCTCCCTGACACAATCTCATTATCACTCTCTCCCATACGCAATCTCACTGTTACTCTCTCCCATTCTGAATCTCACTGTCACTCTGTCTCATACACAACCTCACTATCACTCTCTCCAATAAACTATCACACTGTCACTCTCTCGCATACACAATCTCACTGTCACTCTCTCCCATACACAATCTCACTGTCATTCTCACGAATACACAATCTCACTGTCAGTCTCTCCCATACAGAATCTCACTGTTACTCTATCCCATACACAATCGCACTTTCACTATCTGCCATACACAATCTCACTGCCACTCTCTCCCAAACGCAATCTCACTGTCACTCTCTCCCATACACAATCTCACTGCCACTCTCTCCCAAACACAATCTCACTGTCACTCTCTCCCATACACAATCTCACTGTCAGTCTCTCCCATACAGAATCTCACTGTTACTCTCTCCCATACACAATCGCACTGTCACTATCTGCCATACACAATCTCACTGCCACTCTCTCCCAAACACAATCTCACTGTCACTCTCTCCCATACTGAATCTCACCGTCACTCTCTCCCATACACAATCTCACTGTCACTGTCTCCCAAATACGATCTCACTATCACTCTCTCCCATATACAATCTCACTGTAACTCTCTCCCATACACAATCTCACCGTCACTCTCTCCCACACACAATATCACTGTAACTCTCTCCCATACACAATCTCACTGTCACTCGGTCCCATACACAATCTCACTGTCACTCTCTCCCATACACAATCTCACTATCACTCTCACGATTTAAAAAATTCACTGTCACTCTCTCCCATACACAATCTCACTATCAATCTCTCCCATACATAATCTCACTCTTACTCTCTCCCATACACAATCTCACTGTTACTCCCTCCCATACTGAATCTCACTGTAACTCTCTCCCTTACACAATCTCACTGTCACTCTCTCCTATCCAGAATCTCACTGTTACTCTCTCCCATACAGAATCTCAATGTTACTCTCTCCCACACACAATCTCACTGTCACTCTCTCCCATACACAATTTCACTATCACTCTCTCCCATACACAATCTCACTGTTACTCTCTCCCAAACTGTATCTCACTGTCACTCTATCCCATACACAATCTCACTGTCACTATCTGCCATACACAATCTCACTGTCACTCTCACGAATACACAATCTAACTGTCAGTCTCTCCCATACAGAATCTCACGGTTACTCTCTCCTATACACAATCTCACTGTCACTTTTTCATATACAAAATCTCACTATCACTCTCACCCACAGACAATCTCACTATCACTCTCTCCTATTCACAATCACAATATCACTCTCTCTCATACACAATCTCACTGTCACTCTCTCCCATACACAATCTCACTGTCAGTCTCTCCCATACAGAATCTCACTGTCACTCTCTCCCACGCACAATCTCACTATCATTCTCTCCCATACACAATCTCACTGTCACTCTCTCCCATACACAATCTCTCTGTCACTCTCTCCGATACACAATCTCACTGTCACTCTCGACCATACACAATCTCACTGTCACTCTCTCTCATACACAATCTCACTATCACTCTCTCCCATACACAATCTCACTGTCACTCTCACCCATACACAATCTAACTGTCAGTCTCTCCCAAACAGAATCTCACTGTTACTCTCTCCCAAACAGAACCTCACTGTCACTCTTTCCCATACACAATCTCACTGTCCCTCTCTCCCATACACAATCTCACGATCACTCTCACCCATACTGAATCACACCGTCACTCTCTCCCATACACAATCTCACTGTCACTCTCTCCAATACACAATCCAACTATCACTCTCTCCCATATACAATCTAACTGTCACTCTCTCCCATCCACAATCTCACTGTCACTCTCTCCGATACACAATCTCACGGTCACTCTCTCCCATACACAATCTCACTGTCAATCTCTCTCATACACAATCTCACTATCCCTCGCTGCCATACACAATCTCACTGTCACTCTCTCCCATACACAATCTCACTGTCACTATCTGCCATGCACAATCTCACTGTCACTCTCTCTCATACACAATCTCACTGTCACTCTCACGAATACACAATCTAACTGTCAGTCTCTCCCATACAGAATCTCACGGTTACTCTCTCCCATACACAATCTCACTGTCACTTTTTCATATACAAAATCTCACTATCACTCTCACCCACAGACAATCTCACTCTCACTCTCTCCTATTCACAATCTCACTGTCACTCTCTCCCATAAGAGTAAAAAATGATGTCTGCAGATGCTGGAGATCACAGCTGCAAATGTGTTGCTGGTCGAAGCACAGCAGGTTAGGCAGCATCTCAGGAATAGAGAATTCGACGTTTCGAGCATAAGCCCTTTCCTGATGAAGGGCGTATGCTCGAAACGTCGAATTCTCTATTCCTGAGATGCTGCCTAACCTACTCTCTCCCATACACAATCTCACTGTCAGTCTCTCCCATACAGAATCTCACTGTTACTCTCTCCCATACACAATCGCACTGTCACTATCTGCCATACACAATCTCACTGCCACTCTCTCCCAAACACAATCTCACTGTCACTCTCTCCCATACTGAATCTCACCGTCACTCTCTCCCATACACAATCGCACTGTCACTCTCTCCCATATACGATCTCACTATCACTCTCTCCCATATACAATCTCACTGTAACTCTCTCCCATACACAATCTCACTGTCACTCTCTCCCACACACAATCTCACTGTCACTCTCTCCCATACACAATCTCTCTGTCACTCTGTCCCATACACATTCTCACTGTCACGCTCTCGCATACACAATCTCACTATCACTCTCACTCATACATAATCTCACTCTTACTCTCTACCATACACAATCTCACTGTTACTCCCTCCCATACTGAATCTCACTGTAACTCTCTCCCATACACAATCTCACTATTACTTTCTCCCATACACAATCTCACTGTCACTCTGTCCCATACACATTCTCACTGTCACGCTCTCGCATACACAATCTCACTATCAATCTCACTCATGCATAATCTCACTCTTACTCTCTACCATACACAATCTCACTGTTACTCCCTCCCATACTGAATCTCACTGTAACTCTCTCCCATATACGATCTCACTATCACTCTCTCCCATATACAATCTCACTGTAACTCTCTCCCATACACAATCTCACCGTCACTCTCTCCCATACACAATCTCACTGTCACTCTCTCCCATACTGAATCTCTCTGTCACTCTCTCTCATACACAATCTCACTATCACTCTCTGCCGTTCACAATCTCACTGACACTCTCTCGCATACACAATCTCACTGTCACTCTCTCCCATACACAATCTCATTATCACTCTCTCCCATACACAATCTCACCGTCACTCTCTCCCATCGAGAATCTCACTGTTACTCTCTCCCATACACAATCTCACTGTCAACATCTGCCATCCACAATCTCATTGTCACTCTCTCCCATACACAATCTCACTGCCACTCTATCCCGTACTGAATCTCACCGTCACTCTCTCCCATACACAATCTCACTGCCACTCTCTCCCAAACACAATCTCACTGTCACTCTCTCCCATACACAATCTCACTGTCAGTCTCTCCAATACAGAATCTCACTGTTACTCGCTCCCATACACAATCGCACTGTCACTATCGACCATACACAATCTCACTGTCACTCTCTCTCATACACAATCTCACTATCACTCTCTTCCAAACACAATCTCACTGTCACTCTCACCCATACACAATCTAACTGTCAGTCTCTCCCAAACAGAATCTCACTGTTACTCTCTCCCAAACAGAATCTCACTGTCACTCTCTCCAATACACAATCCAACTATCACTCTCGCCCATACACAATCTCACTGTCACTCTCTCCCATACACAATCTCACTGTCACTCTCTCCCATACTGAATCTCACCATCACTCTCTCCCATAAACAATCTCAAAATCACTCTCTCCCATATACAATCTCACTGTCACTCTCTCCCGTACACAATATCACTGTCACTCTCTCCCATACACAGTCTCACCATCACCCT
Source organism: Hemiscyllium ocellatum (assembly GCF_020745735.1). Lineage (NCBI taxonomy): Eukaryota > Metazoa > Chordata > Chondrichthyes > Orectolobiformes > Hemiscylliidae > Hemiscyllium > Hemiscyllium ocellatum. The sequence goes on along the minus strand of NC_083443.1, from coordinate 1,092,180 downwards.
CTCCCATACACAATCTCACTGTCACTCTCTCCCATGCACAATCTCACTATCACTCTCTCCCATACTGAATCTCACTGTCACTCTCTCCCATTCACTATCTCACTGTCACTCTCTCCCATACACAATCTCAATATAACTCTCTCCCATACACAATCTCACATTCACTCTCGCCCATACACAATCTCACTGTCACTCTCTCCCATACAGAATCTCACTGTTACTCTCTGCCATACACAATCTCACTGTTACTATCTGCCATACACAATCTCCCTGTCACTCTCACCCAAACACAATCTGACCGTCACTCTCTCACATACACAATCTCACTATCACTCTCTCCCATACACAATCTCACTGTCACTCTCTCCCATACACAATCTCACTGTCACTCTCTCCCATCCACAATCTCACTATCGCTCGCTCCTATACACAATCTCACTGACACTCTCTCCGATACACAATCTCACAGTCACTCTCTCCCATACACAATCTCACTGTCACTCTCTCACATACACAATCTCACTGTCACTCTCTCACATACACAATCTCACTTTCACTCTCACCCATACACAATCTAACTGTCAGACTCTCCCATACATCCGGCACGGTGGCACAGTGGCACGGTCTCACTATCACTCTCACCCATACACAATCTCACTGTCACTATCTCGCATACACAATCTCACTATCACCCTCTCGCATACACAATCTCACTGTTACTCTCTCCCATACTGAATCTCACTGTCACTCTCTCCCATATACAATCTCACTGTCACTCTCTCCCATACACAATCTCGCTGTGACTCTCTCCCATACACAATTTCACTATCACTCTCACCCATACACAATCTCACTGTCACTCTCTCCCATACGCAATCTCACTATCACTCTCTCGCATACACAATCTCACTGTTACTTTCTCCCATACACAATCTCACTGTTACTCCCTCCCATACTGAATCTCAGTGTAACTCTCTCCCTTACACAATCTCACTGTCACTCTCTCCCATCCACAATCTCACTGTTACACTCTCCCATACTGAATCTCACTGTCACTCTGTCTCAAACACAATCTCACTATCACGCTCACCTATAAACTAACTCACTGTCACTCTCTCGCACACACAATCTCACTGTCACTCTCTCCCATACACAATCTCACTATCACTCTCTCTCATACATCATCTCACTGTTACTCTCTCCCAACATGTATCTCACAGTCACTCTCTCTCATACACATTCTCACTATCACTCTCTGCCGTACACAATCTCACTGTCACTCTCTCGCATACACAATCTCACTGTCACTCTCTCCCATAGACAATCTCACTGTCACTCTCTCTCATACACAATCACACTGTCACAAACTCCCATACTGAATCTCACTGTCACTCTCTCCCATGCACAATCTCACTATCACTCTCTCCCATACTGAATCTCACAGTCACTCTCTCCCATTCACTATCTCACTGTCACTCTCTCCCATACACAATCTCAATATAACTCTCTCCCATACACAATCTCACATTCACTCTCGCCCATACACAATCTCACTATCACTCTCTCCCATACACATTCTCACTATCACTCTCTCACGTACACAATCTCACTATCACTCTCTCCCATACACAATCTCACTCTCACTCTCTCCCATACACAATTTCACTGTCACTCCCTCCCATACACATTCTCACTGTCACTCTCTCACATACATAATCTCACTGTTACTCTCTCCCATACACAATCCCACAATCACTCTCTCCCATACACAATTTCACTGTCACTCCCTCCCACACATAGTCTCACTGTACTTGCTCCCATACACAATCCCACCGTCACTGTCTACCATACACAATCTCAGATTCACTCTCTCTCATACATCATCTCACTGTTACTCTCGCCCATACACAATCTCACTGTCACTCTCTCCCATACACAATCTCACCGTCACTCTCTCCCATACTGAATCTCACCGTCACTCTCTCCCATACACAATCTCACAATCACTCTCTCCCATCCACAATCTCACTGTCACTCACTCCCATACACAATCTCACTGTCGCTCTCTCCCATACACAATCTTACTATCAGTCTCTCCCATACACAATCTCACTGTCACTCTCTCCGATACACAATCTCACTGTCACTCTCTCCCATACAGAATCTCACTGTTACGATCTGCCATACGCAATCTCCCTGTCACTCTCACCCATACACAATCTCACCGTCACTCTCTCCCATACACAATCTCACTATCTCTCTCTCCCATACACAATCTCACTGTCATTCTCTCTCATACACAATCTCACTGTCAGTCGTTCCCATACACAACCTCACTATCACTCTCTCCTATACACAATCTCACTGTCACTCTCTCCCATACACAATCTCACTGTCACTCTCTCCCATACACAATCACACTATCACACTCACCGATACACAATCTCACTATCACTCTCTCCCATACACAATCTCACTCTCACTCTCACCCATACACAATCTCACTGTCACTCTCTCCCATACACAATCTCACAATCACTCTCTCCCATACATAATCTCACTCTTACTCTCTCCCATACACAATCTCACGGTTACTCCCTCCCATACTGAATCTCACTGTCACTCTCTCCCATACACAACTCAATGTCACTCTCTCCCATACACAATCTCATTATCATCTCTCCCATACACAATCTGACTATCACACTCTCCCATAGACAATCTCACTGTCACTATCTGCCATACACAATCTCACTGTCACTCTCTCCCATACACAATCTCACTCTCCACCATACTGAATCTCACTGTCACGCTCTCCCATTCACAATCTCATTGTCACTCTCTCCCATACACAATCTCACGGTCACTCTCTCCCATACACAATCTCACAATCACTCTCGCCCATACACAATCTCACCGTCACTCTCTCCCATACACAATCTCACTATCACTCTCTCCCATACACAATCTCACTGTCATTCTCTCTCATACACAATCTCACTGTCAGTCGCTCCCATACACAATCTCACTATCACTCGCTCCTATACACAATCTCACTGTCACTCTCTCCCATACACAATCTCACTGTCACTCTCTCCCATACACAATCACACTATCACACTCACCCATACACAATCTCACTATCACTCCCTCCCATACACAATCTCACTCTCACTCTCACCCATACACAATCTCACTGTCACTCTCTCCCATACACAATCTCACTATCACTCTCTCCCATACATAATCTCACTCTTACTCTCACCCATACACAATCTCACTGTTACTCCCTCCCATACTGAATATCACTGTCACTCTCTCCCATACACAATCTCACTGTCACTCTCTCCCATACACAGTCTCACCATCACCCTCTCCCATACACAATCTCACTGTCACTCTCTCCCATACGCAATCTTACTATCAGTCTCTCCGATACACAATCTCACTGTCACTCTCTCCCATACAGAATCTCACTGTTACTCTCTCCCATACACAATCTCACTGTTACTATCTGCCATACACAATCTCCCTGTCACTCTCACCCATACACAATCTGACCGTCACTCTCTCACATACACAATCCCACTATCACTCTCTCCCATACACAATCTCACTATCACTCTCTCCCATACACAATCTCACTCTCACTCTAACCCATACACAATCTCACTATCACTCTCTCCTATACACAATCTCACTATCACTCTCTCTCATACACAATCTCACTATCACTCTCTCCCATACACAATCTGACTGTCACTCTGTCCCATACACAATCTCACTATCACTCTATCCCATACACAATCTCACTGTCACTTCCTCCCACACATCGTCTCACTGTACTCGCTCCCATACACAATCTCACTATCACTCGCTCCTATACACAATCTCACTGTCACTCTCTCCCATACACAATCTCACTGTCACTCTCTCCCATACACAATCTCACTATCACACTCACCCATACACAATCTCACTATCACTCTCTCCCATACACAATCTCACTCTCACTCTCACCCATACACAATCTCACTGTCACTCTCTCCCATACACAATCTCACAATCACTCTCTCCCATACATAATCTCACTCTTACTCTCTCCCATACACAATCTCACTATCACTCTCACCCATACACAATCTCACTGTCACTCTCTCCAATTCACAATCTCACTATCACTCTCACCAACACACAATCTCACTGTCACTCTCTCCCATACACAATCTCACAATCACTCTCTCCCATACATAATCTCACTCTTACTCTCTCCCATACACAATCTCACTGTTATTCCCTCTCATACTGAATCTCACTGTCACTCTCTCCCATACACAACTCAATGCCACTCTCTCCCATACATAATCTCATTATCACTCTCTCCCATACACAATCTGACTATCACACTCTCCCATAGACAATCTCACTGTCACTATGTGCCATACACAATCTCACTGTCACTCTCTCCCATACACAATCTCACTATCACTCTCCACCATACTGAATCTCACTGTCACGCTCTCCCATTCACAATCTCACTGTCACTCTCTCCCATACACAATCTCCCTGTCACTCTCACCCATACACAATCTCACCGTCACTCTCTCCCATACACAATCTCACTATCACTCTCTCCCATACACAATCTCACTGTCATTCTCTCTCATACACAATCTCACTGTCACTCTCTCCCATACACAATCTCACCAACACTCTCTCCCAAACTGAATCTCACCGTACACTCTCTCCCATAAACAATCTCACTGTCCCTCTCTCCCATACACAATCTCACTGTCACTCTCTCCCATACATAATCTCACTGTTACTCTCTCCCATAAACAATCTCACTATCACTCTCTCCCATACACAATCTCACTGTCACTCCCTCCCACACATAGTCTCACTGTACTCGCTCCCATACACAATCTCACCATCACTGTCTCCCATACACAATCTCAGTATCACTCTCTCCCATGCATATTCTCACTGTCACTCTCTCCCATAGACGATCTCACTGTCACTCTCTCCCATACACAATCTCACAATCACTCTCTCCCATACACAATCTCACTGTCACTCTCTCCCATACACAATCTCACCGTCACTCTCTCCCATACACAATCTCACTATCACTCTCTCCCATACACAATCTCACTGTACTCGCTCCCATACACAATCTCACCATCACTGTCTCCCATACACAATCTCAGTATCACTCTCTCCCATACATAATCTCACTGTCACTCTCTCCCATAGACGATCTCACTGTCACTCTCTCCCATACACAATCTCACTGTCACACACTCCCATACTGAATCTCACTGTCACTCTCTCCCATGCAAAATCTCACAATCACTCTCTCCCATACACAATCTCACTGTCACTCTCTCCCATTCACTATCTCACTGTCACTCTCTCCCATACACAATCTCAATATAACTCTCTCCCATACACAATCTCACATTCACTCTCGCCCATACACAATCTCACTGTCACTCTCTCCCATACACATTCTCACTATCACTCTCTCCCATACATAATCTCACTGTTACTCTCTCCCATACACAATCCCACTATCACTCTCTCCCATACACAATCTCACTGTCACACCCTCCCACACATAGTCTCACTGTACTTGCTCCCATACACAATCCCACCGTCACTGTCTCCCATACACAATCTCAGGTTCACTCTCTCTCATACATCATCTCACTGTTACTCTCGCCCATACACAATCTCACTGTCACTCTTTCCCATACACAATCTCACTGTCACTCTCTCCCATACTGAATCTCACCATCACTCTCTCCCATAAACAATCTCACAATCACTCTCTCCCATATACAATCTCACTGTCACTCTCTCCCGTACACAATATCACTGTCACTCTCTCCCATACACAGTCTCACCATCACCCTCTCCCATACACAATCTCACTGTCACTCTCTCCCATACGCAATCTTACTATCAGTCTCTCCGATACACAATCTCACTGTCACTCTCTCCCATACAGAATCTCACTGTTACTCTCTCCCATACACAATTCACTGTTACTACCTGCCATACACAATCTCCCTGTCACTCTCACCCATACACAATCTGACCGTCACTCTCTCACATACACAATCTCACTATCACTCTCTCCCATACATAATCTCACTCTTACTCTCTCCCATACACAATCTCACTGTTATTCCCTCTCATACTGAATCTCACTGTCACTCTCTCCCATACACAACTCAATGTCACTCTCTCCCATACACAATCTCATTATCACTCTCTCCCATACACAATCTGACTATCACACTCTCCCATAGACAATCTCACTGTCACTATCTGCCATACACAATCTCACTGTCACTCTCTCCCATACACAATCTCACTATCACTCTCCACCATACTGAATCTCACTGTCACGCTCTCCCATTCACAATCTCACTGTCACTCTCTCCCATACACAATCTCCCTGTCACTCTCACCCATACACAATCTCACCGTCACTCTCTCCCATACACAATCTCACTATCACTCTCTCCCATACACAATCTCACTGTCATTCTCTCTCATACACAATCTCACTGTCACTCTCTCCCATACACAATCTCACCAACACTCTCTCCCAAACTGAATCTCACCGTACACTCTCTCCCATACACAATCTCACTGTCACTCTCTCCCATACACAATCTCACTGTCACTCTCTCCCATACATAATCTCACTGTTACTCTCTCCCATAAACAATCTCGCTATCACTCTCTCCCATACACAATCTCACTGTCACTCCCTCCCACACATAGTCTCACTGTACTCGCTCCAATACACAATCTCATCATCACTGTCTCCCATACACAATCTCAGTATCACTCTCTCCCATACATATTCTCACTGTCACTCTCTCCCATAGACGATCTCACTGTCACTCTCTCCCATACACAATCTCACAATCACTCTCTCCCATACACAATCTCACTGTCACTCTCTCCCATACACAATCTCACCGTCACTCTCTCCCATACACAATCTCACTATCACTCTCTCCCATACACAATCTCACTGTACTCGCTCCCATACACAATCTCACCATCACTGTTTCCCATACACAATCTCAGTATCACTCTCTCCCATACATAATCTCACTGTCACTCTCTCCCATAGACGATCTCACTGTCACTCTCTCCCATACACAATCTCACTGTCACACACTCCCATACTGAATCTCACTGTCACTCTCTCCCATGCAAAATCTCACAATCACTCTCTCCCATACACAATCTCACTGTCACTCTCTCCCATTCACTATCTCACAGTCACTCTCGCCCATACACAATCTCACTGTCACTCTCTCCCATACACATTCTCACTATCACTCTCTCACATACATAATCTCACTGTTACTCTCTCCCATACACAATCCCACTATCACTCTCTCCCATACACAATCTCACTGTCACACCCTCCCACACATAGTCTCACTGTACTTGCTCCCATACACAATCCCACCGTCACTGTCTCCCATACACAATCTCAGGTTCACTCTCTCTCATACATCATCTCACTGTTACTCTCGCCCATACACAATCTCACTGTCACTCTCTCCCATACACAATCTCACTGTCACTCTCTCCCATACTGAATCTCACCGTCACTCTCTCCCATAAACAATCTCACAATCACTCTCTCCCATATACAATCTCACTGTCACTCTCTCCCGTACACAATATCACTGTCACTCTCTCCCATACACAGTCTCACCATCACCCTCTCCCATACACAATCTCACTGTCACTCTCTCCCATACGCAATCTTACTATCAGTCTCTCCGATACACAATCTCACTGTCACTCTCTCCCATACAGAATCTCACTGTTACTCTCACCCATACACAATTCACTGTTACTATCTGCCATACACAATCTCCCTGTCACTCTCACCCATACACAATCTGACCGTCACTCTCTCACATACACAATCTCACTATCACTCTCTCCCATACATAATCTCACTCTTACTCTCTCCCATACACAATCTCACTGTTATTCCCTCTCATACTGAATCTCACTGTCACTCTCTCCCATACACAACTCAATGTCACTCTCTCCCATACACAATCTCATTATCACTCTCTCCCATACACAATCTGACTATCACACTCTCCCATAGACAATCTCACTGTCACTATCTGCCATACACAATCTCACTGTCACTCTCTCCCATACACAATCTCACTATCACTCTCCACCATACTGAATCTCACTGTCACGCTCTCCCATTCACAATCTCACTGTCACTCTCTCCCATACACAATCTCCCTGTCACTCTCACCCATACACAATCTCACCGTCACTCTCTCCCATACACAATCTCACTATCACTCTCTCCCATACACAATCTCACTGTCATTCTCTCTCATACACAATCTCACTGTCACTCTCTCCCATACACAATCTCACCAACACTCTCTCCCAAACTGAATCTCACCGTACACTCTCTCCCATACACAATCTCACTGTCACTCTCTCCCATACACAATCTCACTGTCACTCTCTCCCATACATAATCTCACTGTTACTCTCTCCCATAAACAATCTCGCTATCACTCTCTCCCATACACAATCTCACTGTCACTCCCTCCCACACATAGTCTCACTGTACTCGCTCCCATACACAATCTCATCATCACTGTCTCCCATACACAATCTCAGTATCACTCTCTCCCATACATATTCTCACTGTCACTCTCTCCCATAGACGATCTCACTGTCACTCTCTCCCATGCACAATCTCACAATCACTCTCTCCCATACACAATCTCACTGTCACTCTCTCCCATACACAATCTCACCGTCACTCTCTCCCATACACAATCTCACTATCACTCTCTCCCATACACAATCTCACTGTACTCGCTCCCATACACAATCTCACCATCACTGTCTCCCATACACAATCTCAGTATCACTCTCTCCCATACATAATCTCACTGTCACTCTCTCCCATAGACGATCTCACTGTCACTCTCTCCCATACACAATCTCACTGTCACACACTCCCATACTGAATCTCACTGTCACTCTCTCCCATGCAAAATCTCACAATCACTCTCTCCCATACACAATCTCACTGTCACTCTCTCCCATTCACTATCTCACAGTCACTCTCGCCCATACACAATCTCACTGTCACTCTCTCCCATACACATTCTCACTATCACTCTCTCACATACATAATCTCTGTTACTCTCTCCCATACACAATCCCACTATCACTCTCTCCCATACACAATCTCACTGTCACACCCTCCCACACATAGTCTCACTGTACTTGCTCCCATACACAATCCCACCGTCACTGTCTCCCATACACAATCTCAGGTTCACTCTCTCTCATACATCATCTCACTGTTACTCTCGCCCATACACAATCTCACTGTCACTCTCTCCCATACACAATCTCACTGTCACTCTCTCCCATACTGAATCTCACCGTCACTCTCTCCCATAAACAATCTCACAATCACTCTCTCCCATATACAATCTCACTGTCACTCTCTCCCGTACACAATATCACTGTCACTCTCTCCCATACACAGTCTCACCATCACCCTCTCCCATACACAATCTCACTGTCACTCTCTCCCATACGCAATCTTACTATCAGTCTCTCCGATACACAATCTCACTGTCACTCTCTCCCATACAGAATCTCACTGTTACTCTCTCCCATACACAATCTCACTGTTACTATCTGCCATACACAATCTCCCTGTCACTCTCACCCATACACAATCTGACCGTCACTCTCTCACATACACAATCTCACTATCACTCTCTCCCATACACAATCTCACTGTCACTCTCTCCCATACACAATCTCACTGTCACTCTCTCCCATCCACAATCTCACTATCGCTCGCTCCTATACACAATCTCACTGTCACTCTCTCCGATACACAATCTCACAGTCACTCTCTCCCATACACAATCTCACTGTCACTCTCTCACATACACAATCTCACTGTCACTCTCTCACATACACAATCTCACTTTCACTCTCACCCATACACAATCTAACTGTCAGACTCTCCCATACATCCGGCACGGTGGCACAGTGGCACGGTCTCACTATCACTCTCACCCATACACAATCTCACTGTCACTATCTCGCATACACAATCTCACTATCACCCTCTCGCATACACAATCTCACTGTTGCTCTCTCCCATACTGAATCTCACTGTCACTCTCTCCCATATACAATCTCACTGTCACTCTCTCCCATACACAATCTCGCTGTGACTCTCTCCCATACACAATTTCACTATCACTCTCACCCATACACAATCTCACTGTCACTCTCTCCCATACGCAATCTCACTATCACTCTCTCGCATACACAATCTCACTGTTACTTTCTCCCATACACAATCTCACTGTTACTCCCTCCCATACTGAATCTCAGTGTAACTCTCTCCCTTACACAATCTCACTGTCACTCTCTCCCATCCACAATCTCACTGTTACACTCTCCCATACTGAATCTCACTGTCACTCTGTCTCAAACACAATCTCACTATCACGCTCACCTATAAACTAACTCACTGTCACTCTCTCGCACACACAATCTCACTGTCACTCTCTCCCATACACAATCTCACTATCACTCTCTCCCATACACAATCTCACTGTTACTCTCTCCCAACATGTATCTCACAGTCACTCTCTCTCATACACATTCTCACTATCACTCTCTGCCGTACACAATCTCACTGTCACTCTCTCGCATACACAATCTCACTGTCACTCTCTCCCATAGACAATCTCAATGTCACTCTCTCTCATACACAATCTCACTGTCACAAACTCCCATACTGAATCTCACTGTCACTCTCTCCCATGCACAATCTCACTATCACTCTCTCCCATACTGAATCACACTGTCACGCTCTCCCATTCACTATCTCACTGTCACTCTCTCCCATACACAATCTCAATATAACTCTCTCCCATACACAATCTCACTATCACTCTCTCCCATACACATTCTCACTATCACTCTCTCCCATACACAATCTCACTCTCACTCTCTCCCATACATAATCTCACTGTTACTCTCTCCCATACACAATCCCACCGTCACTGTCTGCCATACACAATCTCAGTTTCACTCTCTCACATACATAATCTCACTGTTACTCTCGCCCATACACAATCTCACTGTCACTCTCTCCCATACACAATCTCACTGTCACTCTCTCCCATACTGAATCTCACCGTCACTCTCTCCCATACACAATCTCACAATCACTCTCTCCCATCCACAATCTCACTGTCACTCTCTCCCATACACAATCTCACCATCACTCTCTCCTATACACAATCTCACTGTCACTCTCTCCCATACACCATCTCACTATCACTCTCTCCCCTACACAATCTCACTGTCACTCTCTCCCATACACAATCTCACTGTCACTCTGTCCCATACTGAATCTCACTGTCACTCTCGCCCAGACACAATCTCACTGTCACTCTCTTCCATACACAATCTGACAGTCACTCTCTCCCACACAATCTCACTGTCACTCTCTCACATACACAACCTCACTCTCACTCTCTCCCATACACAATCTCACTATCACTCTCTCCCATGCTCAATCTCACTGTCACTCTCTCCGATACACAATCTCACTATCGCTCTCTCCCATACACAATCTCCCTGTCACTCTCTCCCACACACAATCTCACTATCAATGTCTCCCATACACAATGTCTCTGTCACTCTCTCCCATACACAATCTCACCATCACTCTCACCTATACACAATCTCACTATCACTTTCTCCCATACGCAATCTCACTATCACTCTCTCCCATACACAATCTCATTGTCACTCGCTCCCGTACACAATCTCACTATCACTTTCTCCAATACACAATCTCACTGTCACTCTCTCCCATTCACAATCTTACTGTCACTCTCTCCCATACTAAATCTCACTGTCACTCTCTCCCATACACAATCTCACTATCACTCTCTCCCATACACAATCTCACTATCACTCTCTCCCATACACACTCTCAACATCACTCTCTCCCATACACAATCTCACTATCACTCTCTCCCATACACACTCTCAACGTCACTCTCTCCCATACACAATTTCACCATCACTCTCTCCCATTCACAATCTCACTATCAGTCTCTCCGATACACAATCTCACTGTCACTGTCTCCCATACACAATCTCACTATCACTCTCTCCCATACACAATCTCACTGTCACTCTCTACCATACTGAATCTCACTGTCACTCTCTCCCATACACAATCTCACTGTCACTCTCTCCCATACACAATCTCACTATCACTCTCTCCCATACACAATCTCACTGTCACTCTCTCCCATACACAATCTCGCTATCACTCTTTCCCATACACAATCTCACTGTCATTCTCTCCCATTCACAATCTCACTGTCACTCTCTCCCATACTGAATCTCACTGTCATTCTCTCCCATGCACAATCTCACTATCACTCTCTCCCATACTCACTCTCACTGTCACTCCCTCCCACACACAATCTCACCATCACTCTATCCGATACATAATCTCACTATCATTCTCTCCCATACACAATCTAACTGTCACTCTCTCCCCCACGCAATCTCTCCGTTACTCTCTCCCTTACACAATCTCACTATCACTCTCTCCCACACACAATCTCACTGTCACGCTCTCCCATACACAATCTCCCTAACACTCTCTCCCATACACAATCTCATTGTAACTCTCCCCCATACAAAATCTCACTATCACTCTCTCCCATACACAATCTCACTGTCACTCTCTCCCATACACAATCTCACTAACACTCTCTCCCATACACAATCTCATTGTCACTCTCCCCCATACAAAATCTCACTATCACTCTCTCCCATACACAATCTCACTGTCACTCTCTCCCATACACAATCTCACTATCACTCTCTCCCATACACAATCTCACTGTCACCTCTCTCCCATACACAATCTCACTATCACTCTCTCCTATACACAATCTCACTGTCACTCTCTCCCATACACAATCTCACCGTCACTCTCTCCCATACACAATCTCACCGTCACTCTCTCCCATACACAATCTCACTATCACTCTCTCCCATTGACAATCTCCCTGTCACTCTCTCCCATACACAATCTCACTGTCACTCTCTCCCATACACAGTCTACACCAGTATGTTCCCGACAGCCAATTCATGTCAGCACAAGCACTCGCATGTACTTTTCAAAGTGGGAAAATTCAGAGAGATGAGCAACATCAGTACAGTTTGTGAATATTGAACATTGGTCCCACACTAACATGTAAGATTCTCTGACCCCCATCCCCCAGCCCGACTCAGAGGAGTGGGCAGGTCGTGGGTTTATTAGCTGGGGCTGTGTCTCAGAATATTCTTGCTGCTCCTGTGACTCCCTGATATAACTCTCTATGTCTATCTTCTATTTCTATATTTCCACCAGATGTGCCTGTTTCTCTCTCTCTCTCTCTCTCTGTGTTTCTGACCAGACTGCAAGCGAGCATGTCTGTGAACGAGAGAGACTCTGTGTGTGTGTGTGTGTGTGTGTGTATGTGTGTCCATCTGAGTAAAAGTTTTGAGTGTCAATGATTTTATGATGGAACTCCTAACTCTCTCTCACATACAGACACAATCTCACACATGAGCTGACACCTACACATGCACTAACACATATGTTACACACCCACACGCTTTTCTTCACACACGTTTTCACAACTCACACACATGCACACTTTCATTCTCTCACTCGTTCTCACTCATTCTTTCACTCAGTATGGGTTCAGGAGTTCTATATATCAAATAACAGATACCCAGGAGTGAGTTACAGCACGGAACCTTATTGAGATTTCTGTGGGAACTTACACAGAGAGTAACAGGTACCAGGGATTGAGTACAGACAGGAATCTAATTGATTTCTGGGCAATTTATATGTGGAATAACATAGAGTTCAGAAGAGAGTTACAGACAAGAATCTAATCGGTGTTGGGGTGGGGTTCAGGAGTAGATGTATACATAATGACAGATACCGGGAGTGAGTTACAGACTTGAATCTAATCGAGCTTTGGGGGTTGATTCATACACCCAGTAACTGATGCCTGGGAGTGAGTTGCAGGCAGGAATCTAATCGTGTGTATCGGGGTGGTTTATACACAGAGTGTCAGATACCCAGGACTGTGTTACAGACTGGAATCGAATTGAATGTGGTTTTATACAGAGTAACAGTTATTCAGGAGTGAGTTATCGAGATGATAGAAATTATCGAGTCATACAGCACGGAAACAGGTCCTTCCGCCCAACTGGTCCATGCTGACCCGTGTTCCTGCACTTTCCTGTGCTTACCCCATTTGGGGTGTTTCAGAACAGGAAGCACAGACTTATGGAAGTGAGTTACACCTTGGAATCTAATTGGCTCATGGTAATTTTTCTACAGAATAAAAAATTACAAGTCAAAACCTGACTGAGGGTTTGAGGTGGTTTATGTAGAGAGTCGTAGATAAATGGAAATCAGTTAAAGATTGGAATTTTATCAAGGGGTGCAAGGTGTTTATATGTAGAATAACAAATCCTCAGGAGTGTGTTACAGACTGGAAGCTAATCGAAGGTTTTGGGGTGGTTTATATTTAGAATAACAGATAACCAAGTGTGAGTTACAGAATGGAATCGAATTGATGGATCTAGAGGTTTATGTATAAGAAGAACAGATATCCAACTGTGAGTTACAAACTGGAATCTACTTGTGGGCTTTGACGAGGGTTATATGTAAAATAACTGATACCCGGGAGTTACAGGCTGGAATCTGTTCAAGGGTTTGAGATGGTCTACGTAAATAGCCACAGATACATGGGAGTGAGTTACATATTGGAATCCTATTGAGGAATTCAGGATGGTTTGTATATAGAACAACAGAAACCCATGATTGAGTTACAGTTTGGAATCTAACTGAGGGTTTTGTGGTGATTTGTGCATAACATAACAGAGACCCGAGAGTGAGTTACAGATTGTAATTAGTCAAAGTGGTCAGGCTGGTTTATACACACAATACTAGAAACGCGAGAGTGTGTTATAGACTGGAATAGAATTGAGGGGAGTGGGTTATTTATATACAGAACAACCGGATATGAGAGGGGAGAAAACAAGGGAGAAAGTACCCACCATGGACCATCTCAACAATAAGCTGGGTCACACAGCATCCAACTGCTGTATGTGGAGGTTTCCATGTGTTCTGAAAGATGGGAGAGAAACAGGCAGACCCTCACACAGTGAGCACCAGGCAGGAAGGGACAGAAGGAGATTTGGATTTCCAAATGGCATCAGATCTGGACAGTGTTAGATTTAAACATTGACTCGGCAGAGATAACTTGGAAAGGGAATTGGAGAGAGGTTAAATCACAGGAAGTTAACCTGCTCGTTCCACCAACAAATGATGTGTTCCCTATTTTACCAGGAATTCATGTGGGACAGTGAGGAAAAGGCACCAGATTATTGTTAGTCTGCACTGAGACATTTTAATTGACCTGTGATCAGTTTCCTTTTATAGTCATAGAGATGTACAGCATGGAAACAGACCCTTCGGTCCAACCTGTCCATGCTGACCATTATGTCTTGAAGTCATTAACTTCCCTACTTTAGGTGACTCCCCACTTGCCTACTTTAAACACCGTTCCCCTCTGTTTTCCCCATTCACTGAGATGTTAATATCCTTTCGGGCAGAAGTGAGAACTGTAGATGCTGGAGGTTGAAGTCGAGGGATTCCTGATGAAGGGCTTTTGCCCGAGTCATCGATTTTCCTGCTCCTCGGATACTGCCTGACCGCTGTGTTTTTCCAGCACCACAATCTCGACTCCTTTTATAATGACACTACCATGCTGGTTACAGTGCTGTCTATCTCGCACTCTTATTTATCTTCAATCCTGTGTAACTACAGTGACACCAACAAACACACAACATTACATCCAACAGCTTTGTTTATTTGCAGACGCATTATTTTCTTTTATTTGTAGACAACACACACTTTGAACTCCCAGCAGGTCAGAGTGGGATTTGATAAACACTTGATTTAGGGTCGGGGCCTAACCACACAGGATTCAGACATGGAAATGGCTTTTGACACATCCCCCTCTCCCTTGCTGACAGAATTCCAGAGCCAAATGAGTCAGTCAGACATGTTAGGTGTGTTCCCGGCAGCCAGTTTGTGTTAGCACAGCACGGATGTTGACTTTATAAATGTGGAAAAGCAAGAGAGACTGACAATATCATTCCAGTTTGAAAATATTGACCATTGGTTCCACACTAGCACGTCAGATTCTCTGGAGTTTTTTATACATTTGTGGGACTTGGCCGTCTCTGGCTGGGTCAGCATAGCCCATCCTTATTTGTCCTTGAGAAGGTGATGCTGAGCTGCCTTCTTGAATCACTGCAGTCCACTTGCTGTGGGTTCACCCACAATCTTGACAGGGAGGGATTTCCAGGATTTTGACCCAACAACTGTGAAGGAATACCAGTATATTTCCAAGTAAGATGAATATGTGTTGCTGGAAAAGCGCAGCAGGTCAGGCAGCTTCCAAGGAGCAGGAGAGTCGACGTTTCCGGCATGAGCCCTTCAGGGCTCCTGAAGAAGGCTTATGCCCGAAACATCGACTCTCCTGCTCCTTGGATGTTGCCTGACCTGCTGCGCTTTTCCAGCAACACATTTTCAGCTCTGATCTCGAGGATCTGAGTCTTCACTATCTCCTAGAATATTTCCAAGTGAGGGTGGTGAGTGGCTTGGAGGGCACCTTGCAGCTGGTGGTGTTCCCAAGTAGCTGCTGCCCTTGTCAGAGAGTCATAGAGATGTACAGCTCGAAAACAGACCCTTCGGTCCAACACGTCCATTACGACCAGATATCCCAACCCAATCTAGTCCCACCTGCCATCACCTGGTCCATATCCCTCCAAACCCTCCCAATTCATATACCCATCCAGATGCCTTTTAAATGTTGCAACTGTACTAGCCTCCACCACTTCCTCTGGCAGCTCATTCCATCTCACCCTAAAACTATGCCCTCTTGTTCTGGACATCCCCACTCCAGGGAAGAGACTTTGTTTATTTATCCTATCCATGCCCCTGATGATTTTATAAATCTCTATAAGATCACCCCTCAGCCTCAGGCGCTGCAGGGAAAACAGCTCCAGCCTATTCAACCTCTCTTCCTATAACTCAAATCCTCCAACCCTAACAACATCCTTGAAAACCTTTCCTGAACACTTTCAAGTTTCACAACATCTTTCCGATAGGAAGGAGACCAGAAATGCACACAATATTCCAATATCCTGTACAGCCACAACATGACCTTCCAACTCCTCTACTCAATACTCTGACCGATATAGGAAAGTATACCAAGCGCCTTCTTCACTATCCTATCTACCTGTTACTCCACCTTCAACGAGCTATGAACCTGCTCTTCAAGGTCCCTTTGTTCAGCCCAGCATCTTACCATTAAATGTATAAGTCTTGCTAAGATTTGCTTTCTCAAAATGCTGCACCTCACATTTATCTAAATTAAACTCCATCTGCCACTTCTTAGTCCACTGGCACATCTGATCAAGATCCTGTTGTAATCTGAGGTAACCTTCGTTGCTGTCCACTACACCTCCAATTTTAGTGCCATCTGCAAACTTATGCTCACATCCAAGTCATTTATATAATGACGAAAAGTAGTGGTCCCAGCACCGATCCTATGACACTCCACTGGTTACAGGCCTCCAGACTGAAATAACAGCCCTCCACCACCATTCTCTGTCTTCTACCTTTGAGCCAGGTCTGTATCCAAATGACTAATTTTCCCTGTATTCCATGAGATCTAACCTTGCTAACCAGTGTCCCATTGGGTAACCTAGTGGAATGCCTTACTGAAATCCATATAGTTCATAACTACTGCTCTGCTCTGATCCTGATTCTGATGCTGATGCTGCCAGACTTGCTGAGCTTCGCCAGCTATTTCTGTTTTTATTTCAGCTCCAATCCAATTGGTGATGATGGCGGTGTTGTTAAGTGTGTTTGAGAATAGCAAGCACCCAGCTGGCAGGGGGATGGGGGTATAGTGGGCAGCATGGCTGTCTTCCAAGCAGTTGGTATGGGTTCGGATCTCAGCCATCGCATGGTGACACCTTTGAAGCGATGTTCAATGGAAAACCCCGAGATGAAGTCAATGAGATCCACCTGTCAGAAGTTTTCCAAACATTTTAGGATGGGATACCAGCTGCTGTTACACTTCCAGATCTGGCAAAACTCTTAATGGTGATTTGAACAGTGAGTGATTAATCCAGGAGAGTCAGCATGGGGTTCTCAGTGAAGGCTGTACCTTGCTCAGTTTGGGAGAATTTGTTTGAAGGAAAAAAGATTGATCGATGGAGAGAGTGTTTGTGATGGGAATAAAATGGATGATAGGAACCATGCTGCATTTGCGTGTCTGGATAAACTCAATGAGGAGAGCGTTAGACCCTCCGATCTAAGCTGGTTCAATCATCCTTCAGGCACAACATTGATGAGATTCACTGAGACAAACCCGAAACGCCGTGTGGCTGCTTTCCGTGCTGTCATCTGTTTCCAAGTCCCTGGCTCTATCTGACAGTGTGTTCAACAAGGGAAACTGACAGGTTACATTGATCATGGTGAAAGGTAAGGGCGGACTGGTGATGCCTGGTAAAGGAACCAATTGTCAATGAGGAAATAGGATTTGTGCCACAATCGTCTGGTTAACTGAGGGAAATAAAATGGGGAATTACCGTGAATTAGAGCGAATTTAATTAAAGTAGGTGGTGAAATTAGCCAGGTTATCAGTGCAGAGAGCCCTCACAAACACAATGTGTGTTAGTTTGTTCAGTACAATAACAGCTGTAGCATTCTATGATTCTGAATTATGATGGATTGTTGCAAATCTCCACTTCCCCTTCAACTGCTGTAACGGGCTGTAATTTCTCTGTTCCTGCAGACACAGTTGGAACTGAAGAAACCTGGGCAATTTCAAAAGGCCACATCATGACAATGTCTCCACCAGGGTGAGGTGTTTCTGGCCAGATTGATAACAATGTTAGCTGCCAATTACACAGAGGTAGGGTTCTATTGAGCAGATTTGGCACAAAGTCAGAGTGAGGTCATGGTGTTCTCAGTGTCTCGCTGATGTGAACAGATCAAATAGCACATTGTGGTGCACAGTTTGAGAGGAACCACTCCAGCAGAAGGACACATTCCCCGTTGACAGCGTCTCGATCTTGAAAGCCCACAATTATGTGTGAATCCAAGCCAGTACAAAGGCTGTCCCTTACATTCCAATTGATCTGCCCGTCTGAAACAAGTTAATTTCTGTCACTGTTGTACAGAACACCAAGTGTGTCTCCATACTGTTCCATTCCCAATGTGGTTCAATGCTATCTGCTTCTCCCTGGGCCGGGGCAGATTGTCTTTGGTTTCTCGGCTTCTGGTTTGGGACATGGAGGTTCCATCTGTGCTCCCAATATGACCTGACCTGCCAAACATTTCTGAGCCAATACTGATGTCAGCAACTGCTTATGAATTGGGGCCCTGAAGTACTTGGGGAGAGGCTGCACTTATTGTGTCTCATATAGACCTGAGCACAGAACTTTCCAAGGGATGTGTGAACGCTGCACAGCTTTGAAAGAATTGTCCCAGGAATGCGGATATCAGCGATGTTGATAGCTTGGAGAAGCTGGGCATTTCTGTTTCATTTGGAAGTAATTTTATTAAATTGATGTCCTCAAAATTGTGGGTCATCTGGCCAAATAAAATGGAGTTAGCTAACCCCCTCACAGAGAGGAGGAAGGCAAACAGACACTCAGGGTATTTTCAAAAGAGCAAATGGCAGAATGAGGTAATTCTGAAAAAAAAGCATAGAATACTTTGTGAGGAGCTAAAATGATCCGTCTGAGCCTGGTTTGGAACTAGATTATACCAGAACAGTATTGCATCAGCAACTGGGCAAAGCAAATCCATGTCACGGCAGGAGGGTGACAATGAGGGGACCTGAATTTCTCCAACACAGAGATGGGACGGACCTGGTACAATGACAGGCCAACTACATTCCTACAAGTAATCTAGGATGATGGGAATTATCTGAGACATGGGTAATGACAGCCCATGGTAGAGTTACGGTAGAGGGCTCGCTAATGTCAGGGATTCATACAATAAATGGTCATGACTGATCTCACGGAGACAATGTGAGGTACATTCCCTCAACACCATGTTGCTGGACAAAAATCCAAGACAAATTATGAAGCAAATTTCGATGTTAGCGGGGATTTAAGGAAGAGGAAAATAGGGTTGATGCAGGAAACAAAATCACATCCATCCACTAGAAAGCAATGTAATCTCTTTATGTGAAGGCAGCATTATTACAGCAGCAGGCTGCCTCTCTGTTCATAAAGTGGTGAGAATTATTGGGTGTTCTAATGAGACAGCGGCTACACATCCTTAACGTTATATGATCCGGCCTTGAAGTTCCTATTTACATTGGTACAGAGCTCTATGATGTACAGTGAATTGACCAGTATGGATGGTAGGGTTCCCAGCTCTGAGCTGCTGGCTTTGAGTTCAAGTTCTGTCTTTTCCATAGGTACATTGTTCCATCTGACTGTGTGGAGTTTGCACGTTCTCCCCGTGTCTGTGTGGGTTTCCTCCGGGTGCTCCGGTTTCCTCCTACAGTCACAAAGATGTGTGGGTCAGGTGAATTGGCCATGCTAAATTGCCCGTAGTGTTAGAAAAGGGGTAAATGTAGGGGTATGGGTGGGTTGCGCTTCGGCGGGTTGGTGTGGACTTGTTGGGCCGAAGGGCCTGTTTCCACACTGTAAGTAATCTAATCTAATCTAATCTCTGAGCAGATTGATTAAAAACTGTCTCCAGAGAGTTGACAAATTGGAGGAATGCATCCAACAACAATTAACACAGTTTCCAATGATGATTCTTTCCTCGATGAGGTCATCCCTTACCTGTCACAATCCAATTTCAGTGAGAAACATCTTCGACCAACTGGGAATGATAAAGTTGTCATCATCAGAGCGGCACGGTGGCACAGTGGTTAGCACTGCTGCCTCACAGCGCCTGTAGACCTGGGTTCAATTCCTGACTCAGGCGACTGACTGTGTGGAGTTTGCACGTTCTCCCCGTGTCTGCGTGGGTTTCCTCCGGGTGCTCCGGTTTCCTCCCACAGTCACAAAGATGTGCGGGTCAGGTGAATTGGCCATGCTAAATTGCCCATAGTGTTAGGTAAGGTGTAAATGTAGGGGTATGGGTGGGTTGCGGTTCGGCGGGTCGGTGTGGACTTGTTGGGTCGAAGGGCCTGTTTCCACACTGTAAGTCTAATCTAATCAAAAAAAAACACCAATCTCCCAGTGGAGATCACACAGAATATAATGGAAACACACAGAGAATGTAACACCGCAGAGTTTAATGCTTGCAGATTGTGTGCAACAAGAAAAGATTACCACTCTCCACTGAAAATGCATCGGCCAATTGAATTAGCCAGGAAAGTTTTCTACATGGTTCTTGCCATCATTGGCGTTCCTGGTAAGTGCTTATAATTATTTACAATTTGTGGATGAGATCTCCCCTGTTTTTCCTTGTTAATTAAGTGATTTGCGTTCTTTTGTAATATTCAATGTTTTACCCACTCCGTTGTTGCAAGATCACACAGTTACATTTTATTTTTTAAATATTGTGTCGTTTCACTGATGATTACCTCTAGTCAAATGTTTTGAACTCTTGAATTGCATCTTAGATTGGAGGCTACCTTCAGGGAAGGAGTTATTGGAAATGGCAGCAAGTATAGAACTGCAATGGATCTTGGTCAGTCAGTGCAGTGGATCTCATAAACCCAGTGTTCTCCCATCCCTGCGTGTATCTGTGTTTGTGCAGTTGTACTGATAGCAGCGCATTTCCTCCTTCCTACTTTAGGGAGCACTACAGTAAAAGGGGTTTGAGCTGGTTCATCTCCTTTACACCGTGTGGGTTTCAGATTCTGTTAGCTCTGACTGTTGAAGGTTCAGAATCTGCTGTCGACTTGGGTAACTATTGAGGAGTACGGATTGATATTTCCAATTACAGGAGTGATGAAGATTTTAGGAATAAGTTCCTTTTTATAGAATCATGCAACACAGAAATGGCCCCTTTGTCAACTCCTCCACCCTGACCAGATATCACAAATTAACCTAATTCCATTTGCCAGCACTTGGCCCATATCCTTCTAAATCCTTCCTGTTCCTATACCCATGCCTTTTAAATGTTTTAATTTTACCCACCATCACCACTTCCTCTCGCAGCTGGTTCCATCCATGTCTCGGTTCAAAGCTGTAATCTGCAGTGGGGTCTGCTGTTTGTGGATGGAGGGTGTCCCTATGAGGACAGACAAGTGCAACTGTCAGGTGTACATTCTCAGATTCCAAAATGCAGGATCTAATTAGAATAAAAATAAATGCTTAGATCCCTCTAACTTGTTAAACATTGGGTTTTCATAACATTTGTCATTATACTTCCCGCGTCCCACCTGCAAGTAGTTTTTGTTTTGAATGAGTACAGAGCTACACACTGAGGATGACTTTCCTTTCTGACCGTGGCTATCCACTCAACTGTAAAATATACAACAAACCTAAGCATTCCTTAAACCCACAGTGGGCATGACCCACTTTCACTGAGAGCAGCAAATCATTTTCTTTCAAATGACCTTGAAAATTTCCCAAAGCTTTCCTCTGAATGAACAGAGAGCAGAGACTTTTAAGTAAATCCATGTCAGAGCAAGGGATGCATTGAAGAAGGAAATAGTGAGGTTACAGGGCCAACATGTTCCAAGAAAGATAAAAGGTGGTGCTCGGAAATGCTGTGAACTCTGCATGTTCGGGAATTTCCAGGATAAGTTCACTGGTAAGACAGAAATTGTTGGAAATAGGAATTGAATCCATGAATATGAGCTGATGCACTTGGCAGCATAGAACACACAAGGGATACATTATGAATGGTAGAAACCTGGGAAACACCGAATCAGATGGATCTTGGTGCACATGAAGATCTTAAGGTAGCAGGACAGGTCGATGAAATGGTTACGAAGGTATCAGATAAGTTTTTGCCTTTGAAATCCAAGACATAGAGTTTATGAGTAGGGAAAATATGTTAGCGCCGTATAAACTGTTGGCTAGACCACAGCTAGAATGCTATGTGCAGTTCTGGAATCCACACTATAGGGAATATTGTGATTGTCCTGAAGAGGGTGGAGAGTTTCCAGGATCACTCCAAGGTTATCATGTTTATGGCACGAGGAGAGATTGGATGGACTGGGGTTGTTTTCCATGGAGCAGGGGAGATTGTTGGGGGACATCACTTAAATGTATCATTTTATACGAGTCACAGACAGCAGAGAAGGAACTATGTTTTCCCCTTTGTGGTCAGGTCAATGACCTGGGGCATGGATGCAGAGAGGCAGGGGTTTGAGTTTTCCACCAGGAATGTTGTGACAATGTGGAACTTACTTCCTGTAAGGATAGTAGAAACAGATCTCCTGACAGCATAGAACTCTTTAAATGTACTCTTGGAATGCCAGGGTTACGGACCCAATGCTGGAAAACTTGATGAGAATTCGGAGGCAATTGTATTTGACCATCGTGGATTCTATCGGGCAAAATACATTTTACTTCTGTACTGTAATCCTCTATGTCTCCAAGCCTTCTCCAACTCCCGCCTGGCCCATTGTATTTTCAACCAATACTTCCTCCAGAACCATTGGCTCCAACAATGATCCTGACTGCAATTATCCCAAACTGTTACTTTTCGAGGTATCTTTTTGTTTTTGCAGCATCTCTGCCATTTCAGCAACTTTCCCAGTGATGCAGCATTCCATCAGTCCCTTTGAAATTGTAGCAACACCCCCCCAACCGCCCCCCCACCCCCCAACATTGAGCAAGCCGTCCTCAGGCATTTCACACTGTTCAGCTATAGACACCATGTAATGGGTCTTGCCTCACAAGGTATTCCACTGGCTCTGCTGATAGACAGGGTTACTCTTCCATCATCTCTGTCATTTACCTTTTTTTCTCAATCCTGATTTGATTTGATTTGATTTGATTTAATTTATTATTATATTGTCACGTTTATCTCTGTATTGTGGGGAAAGAAACTTGTTCTGCTTGCAGTGCAGTGAATGTTCCATGGAAAGCCACAAAGGCCACCGGGTGATTGAACAGAGTGAGGGATACAGAGGTACAGCTGCAAGGAAGGTGCACAAGAAGCAAGATTAACATGAGGTTTAACATTTGAGAGGTCCATTCCGAATTCAGATACCAGTGGGGATGAAGCTAGTCTTGAACATGTTGTTCTGTGTGTTTATGGTTTTGTATCTCCTGACTGACAGAAGAGGTTGGAGGAGAGTTTAACCGGGGTGGGAGGGTCTTTAATGGTGTTGGCTGGCTTTCTGTTGCAACAAGAAATGTACATTCAGTCAATGGATGGAAGGTTGGTTTGTGTCTGATCTGGCCTGTGTTCACAACTCTCTGTAGTTTCTTACAGTCCTGGGCACAGCAGTAGCAGAGCACTTGGTACATTTCTGTTTGAGTACATGAGTTTAATTCCCTCTTATTTCCTTTCATCTACTCTTATAGGAGCATACAAATGTATGTAGGTGGGACTGAAATTAATGTTCACTTCTTTAAATTTCGGTGCCTGTCCACAAGAAATCTCCTGTAACACTGAAGTTACAGTGTATGCCTGGACAGTTTATTTTACTGAAGTTGCCCTAGGGATCTGCCTGAGCATCTCCACAACACCCAGTTTAATTCGACTTTTTGCCTTTGTATACAGCTGCAACATCTTTACATTTTAAACGGAATGATGAACAGCATATTAATAATTTTCAAATACTTGCAAGAATCCACATTCACATGTGAAAATTCACTGCAGTTATCTTCTTGGATTTTATGTGTTGATAATTGAGGAGAGTTAATGCAGCTTTGTCGGGACTGACCATGCTGTTTTGTTACTGTTACCTGTATCTCCGTGCGTCCACAATGTTGGTTCAACCAGTAGGAACTGCCCCTCATTCACCATCATATTTTGAGATGGTTGGGGTTCATGTTTGACCAGATTTACAACGATCCCACCTCCCTCATCTTTCATTGTGCTTGCACATGAAGCATTTCCCTCCACCTGGAAATCACATTTTAACAGCATGGATTATCACTGCCTAAGATGATCATTCTTTTGTAATTGAACTGTATCTGCCCTCAAACCGATCATAAAAAAACTTTTCTCTACCTCCCCAATACACCTTTTCTCTTTCATAACAACTGATTTATATCTGCCCCTTTTTGATATTTCACAGCTGTGAGGATGTTTTTCCTCCTCATAAATTAATCCTATGACTCGCTGTAGAGAGTCACTTCGCTTTTCAGAAGGTAGGGAATGGCTCCAGAAAGAGGTGAGCATGTGTATACACACACACACACACACACACACACACACACACACACACACAGAGACACACACACACACACACGCACAGTCTCAGAGAGAGAGAGGGGCACACACACCCATAGGGAATAGGGAATGAAAAGAAAAGAGTGGTCCAACTTTAAGCATTTCCTTATCATGTGGATTCATCCAATTCTCTGATCATATTATCCTGCTGTGCTGATTGTTCTTGAGAGAATCATAGCTCCATGTTGCGTAATTCCACCTTCTAAATGTTACATGTTTTGGTGGTTACTTTTATGACTGGTATCCTACATTCCATCTGCTGTTCACCAGCTGCCTGTTTCTGTTCAAGTGAGAAATTGGCAAGTTACAGGTTTATAGTTTACATCTCAATTCTTTTAACTACTGCCTGATCTTATATTGTTGTCATGTAAACTTATTCATAAAAGAGTGTTCATTAGCATTAAGTGATTTTTCTGTTATCCTTCTGGCAGTGAATTTCGTGGCTATCATGATCCTGTCCCAGGGAAAGTGTGGTCTTGCTACCTGCACAACACATTATCTGGTGGCCATGGCAGCAGCAGATCTACTGGTCATTATCAGTGAGGTCATACTAAGGCAACTTCGTTATTATTATTACCCAGTATGTTTCCTGGGAATCACTCCTGTGTGCAGTGTTATCCATGTCCTGATCCGTGCATCCATAGACTGTTCTGTCTGGTTCACTGTCGCATTCACCTTCGATCGGTTTGTCAGCTTTTGTTGTCACAAACTGAAAACTAAATATTGCACTGGGAAAAATGCATCCGTAATTCTCTCAATAACCAGTATTCTGCTTTGTTTAAAAAATGCCCCTTGGTATTTTACATTTGAGTCCAGAAAGATAATCAGGAACATACCATTTTACTGCAAGAATACGAGAAGCTACTACACTGACTCTCACTGGATTGGATTCCGCTCATTTGCTGTGGCTCTAACCCCATTGGGGCCATTCTTTATCATTGTGTTCCTCAATGTGCTGACCATCGCACGCATTTTATTTAAGTCAAGTCAAGTCCGTAAGGGACTGAGGGGTCAGAGTAAGGAAGGGAAGCAGGTTGACCCTGAGATGAAGAGTAGGACAACGGCAGTGATTTTACTCTCTGTTATATCTGGAAATTTCATTATTCTCTGGCTATTATATGTTTTATATGTCATTCGTGTCCCGGATCACTTAAATTATTATGACTATGACATCTTTAAACAAGTTGGATACATGCTGCGCAATGTAAGCTGCTGCACAAACACCCTTATTTATATGGCAGCTCTGCCCAAGTTCAGAGCTCAGTTCAATAGAGCGGTGAAATATCCAGTTTCCAGAGTTGTTGAACTAATCACTGCATAAATCTGACAAAAGCTCAAACTCCCGTGGGTGATGGGCAAGAAATGACCATGGAGGACCAAAGGGAACCCTTCTACAGATGCAAATCTGTCAGAGAGGTCAGAGAAGATAGAATATTTAGCAGACATCAAGAGAACTGAAAGAAGATGAAGATAAGGACACAGGTTTCCCATTCAGGGAGCAGAGGTAATATTTCTGTACTGGAAGAGGGTCACTGGACCCAAAACTGCAACTCTGATTTCTCTCCCACAGATGCTGCCAAACCTGCAGAGTTTTTGCAAAAATTCCTGTTTTGTTTTGTTTTGTTTAACAATTTGGGGACCAGTGTGAATGAGCTGGAGACACTGCACAGACCAAAGGTCAGTGGAGCAAGGGGAAAAGCCATGATTTGTCCAAGATAACCAGGTGAGAAGTAGCAGGACCAGAGTCTCTGCTTCCTCCTGGATCAGAGGAAGTGATCCAGGGTGTCGACTCCAGCTCTGCTTCTTCGGTTTTCAGCTCTTTCCATCCAAGAAAATAAACAACGTTTCTGTTTTTCAAAATGAAAATCCTTGTAGGTGCTGGGATGCTTCTTACGTTAATAAAACCATCCCAATTATTCATGTCATTCTGATTATCCCACCAGTAGCTGGTGCTGTGGGTATTCTGTTCTCCAGCTGCCTAGTGAGAGTGCTCGGGTGATTGGGAGGTGGGGGAGATGGGGAGTGGAGTGAGATAATCTAGACAGATCATATCCATAAACATTATGATTGCGAACATTAAGTATCTCAGTCCAAGGAGCCTGTCTAAAGGATTGGGAGAAAAGCTGGAGACAGTTCCAGGAACTGAGTCTGCATTCAGCACAGGGGTCAATGTCATCGCTTGACAGCAGATCACATACTCCACACCTTCCCGGGAATTGTCTCAAAGTTCCCAATCTCAGTTTTAAATCTGAGCTTTTGGATAACTTCGAACCAGGTCTCAACATCAAGTGTGTTTGTTTGTGTTTAATTACTGCATCAATCCTCATGCTGTTTAAATCTTCCTATATCAGATTAAAATGGGATCTTGATCAGATGGGCCAATGGCCTGAGAAGTTCAGATAGAGTTTAATTTAGATAAATGTGAGGTGCTGCATTTTGGGAAAGCAAATCAGAGCAGGGCTAAAATACCTTTTTAAAAAATATATTTATAAGCAATTTTCTTAAATTTACAAACATAAAATTATTGAAAAATACAATCAATATGAAATATTAGTATAATGAAGAGAAAAAAAGCACAAATTACAATAACATCTACTGTCTACTAACTACTAACCTACCCTATAATACAAAACAATCCCTAACACTGCAAAACAACACCAATATACAAATAAATAACTAATAAATCAAAACAAAAGAAGGAAAAGCAAAATAAAACACAAAAAAACGTAAAATACAGAACAGCTATGCTCAGCACAAAGCTCCCAAACAAAGGAACGGGAGCATTGTATATATACCTGTATTAACTCAGGAGACCCCACTCCAGGGCCCAGGGCTTAACAAAGCTACCATCCTTGTTAAACAAATGCTCTAGTTAAGATAACTAACAAATCTATATCCAAATAACTCAAGTAGGGCTGCCATGTCTTATAAAATGTCTGTTGTGTGGTGCACCATCTTTGTAAAAAAGTCCAAGGGAATGTGCTCCATAATTAATTTCCGCTATCCCAGCAATCCCAGCGGTTTCTCAGACATGCAGTTCATCAGAATATTCCTTTGTGCACAATAAGTAAGAATATTAAATAGTTTCTTCCCCTGCCCGTCTAAAGATGGTAAATTTGGTAGACCTAAGAGGAGAGACACCGGATCTACTTTAACTTCAGTCCTCAGTACCCTCCCTATCTCTCCCGCCACGGCGCTCCAATAAACACAGAGCCTGTGGCATGTCCAGAAACAGTGGGTAAGAGTACCTACACTTATTTTATATTTGGGGCATATTGGAGATGCCCCTTTTTTTTAAAACTTCACCAGACATCCGATGCCAGATTAACCATGTGCAGAACTTTTAACTGCATAGCGCATTTCTTTTTACAGATTGAGATCTTTTGAGAATTCTCCCATGTTTCAGAAGAGATCTCTACTCCTAGCTCTTGCTCCCAGAACTGTAGCTTAGTCACCAATGGCCACGCAAAATGTGCCACTTCGGTGGCTTTCAACCGTGTCTCAAGTAGACGCTGCTGTTCCCCCTTCTGTCATTTCCGGCTAACCGAACAGGAAATGGCTAATAACCTAGCAAAGGCCTTAGCAGTCTCCCATAGCACAGACAGACTACTAACTGTGCCTGAGTTGGTAGTCAATAATTCTTGAAACTCCTTCAAAAAGTATTCCTCAAATTTGAAATCCATAAGAAGAAAACAGTCCAAACACCAGTGCCACAAACCTAGACCTTCACTCTTGGCCTTAACCTTCAAATATACCACCGCATGATCAGAGATAGTTATATTCCCAATTTTACAACCTATAATCGAATCCAGAAGGGCCAAGGGAGCCACAAAGAGATCAATCCTTGTGTGGCATTTATGTGGATTTGAAAAAAAAGGTGAAGTCCCTGCCGGTAGGGTGAAGACATCTCCAAATATCCACCAGCCCCAACTCCTCGCATAAGTCAACCACCTACTTGGCCTGTGAAGAAATAGGTAGGAGAAAGTGAGATCTGCAGATGCTGGAGATCAGAGCTGAAAATGTGTTGCTGGAAAAGCGCAGCAGGTCAGGCAGCAACCAAGGAACAGGAGAATCGATGTTTCAGGTATAAGCCCTTCTTCCTGAATAAGGGCTTATGCCTGAAACGTCGAATCTCCTGTTCCTTGGATGCTGCCTGACCTGCTGCGCTTTTCCAAGAAATAGATAGGGGCCAACCAGGCATCATCTCCATTGTCAGATCCAAAAGACAGTGATAATCCACCCCCCCCACCCCGCTGCCATAATAATGTAACGTGTTCCAAAGGCACTCAGTGTAGAGAAAGCATTAATCAAAGATTTGAGGGAATGCACCGCAGGACAGTAGATATTTAAAATGCCATATTCCTCCCCACGTGTCAGGGCTTTAAGTATCACAAACTGTCCCTGCTGATCGTTCACCTGCTCTAATAATGTGAATGGAAAATTTTGCTGGATAAGTACCGCCATTCCCCTACTTTTAGAAGTAAAGGATGAAAAGAATACCAGGTCATAACCCCCCTCTTGTAGCTTCAGGTGTTCTCCATCATTAAGATGGGTTTCTGCAACAAAACAATATCAACCCTTTCCCTCTTAAGGCTAGAAAGCACTTTACTCCTTTTACCAGGTGAATGACTTCCCCTGATGTTCCAGGTGTACCATTTAATATGACATTTAGCCATAACCCCTTTCAGAGACCCTTGATCCCTGGAGGGAGAACCTTGCTTACAAAGCGCCAAGCACAAGTTAATAAAGACTCATAGAGTCGAAGAATTATGTGTACAAAAACTGCTGTATCACAACTACAAAGAACAATTATTACCAAAACAACCTCAAAGAAAACCAACTATAAATCCCTGAACGGAAGACTCTTCCCCCCAAACAATAGGGGGCACTCATCCCCTCCTTCACAGCACCTTCAAGCCCAGACTGTGCCCCAGTCTTAGGTGAGAGAAGAAAAAACAGGGAGATGATGCTTCAATCAAAGTTACAGAAGACAAAGTCAGGGTGAGCACTCCACCCATCCCTGGCATCATGTCACCCCAACTCGTGACTAAAAGAGAAACAGAACAAACAAAAACAGGAGGGAGACAACAAAGAACATCCACACGATTTCCTGTTATAACATCCAGTTATTAAAACAAAAAGGAACAACACATTCCAAGTTTTATTTTCCAAAAGAAATTATTAGGGAGAAAGGAAGGGAAAACATAGTGACAGAAGGAAAAGAGAACTAACATCAACCGTCTTCAGGCCAGTCCGCGTATCCCTTGGCTGTTAGGCAGGGCTGTCCACAGTAGTTCGACAGAATCACCGCCATCTTGCCGAGTCTCCGGAAGTTTTGTTTAGTGTCTGTCCTGGGAGAGACATATTGTCCCTGTCCTGGGAGAGTTTGTTGGGGAGAGATGTAAAGGGAGCTTTATTCTTTATCTAAATCAGTGCTGTCCCTATCCTGGGAGTGCTTGATAGGGACAGTGTAGTGGGAGCTTTACTCTGAACCTAACCCCATGCAGACCCTGTTCTGTGAGAGTTTGATGGGGACAGTATCAGGTGATTTAAGCAACAACTAACCTCACACTGAACATGGCCTGAGAGTTTCAACATGTTCCAGTCTATTGTTAGTATATTCGACAATTAACCTCATTCCAGACTTCAGAAGCAAAAAGAATATTTTCTCCCTATCTAACTCAGCTGTTTCTGTCTGACTCTCAAACTTTCATCATTTCTAAATCCCAGGGACACCATCCTGGGCTTGTGTCATTTCCCTGGCCATTGAACCCATGCTGTCCAGCTATAGTTCTGTGAAGCTACGCTGCAGTCACTTGCACATGGACTCCCAAGTGCCCACACGTTCTTGCCTTTCCCTGTTTATAAAGTCACTGTCAGTGGTGTGCTAACATGAAATGGCTGCTTTGAACAAACGCAAAATGGCTAACTGACTGACACTTCTGAAAACATTTGTCCTGCTTTGCAGATTAAAACACACCTTACACTTTGTACATTATCATTCTCTTGGCCTCCTGCAGATGAAATAAAGCGAGCTGTGAACCGATGTATTTTGGATGTTAGAGGAAGGACAATCTAAAATAAATGGTACAATGTTAATCTGGGTGCAGGGACAAAGAAGGCTTCAGTTTGAGTCTGGAATTCAGTCAGCACAGGAGAGGGGCAAATGAATGAAAAGCCTTTTCCATTCATGTATTCCTGCATTGTGGAAATGTTAATTTACAAATTAAACTGCAAAAGCAGGATATGGAGAACTTTGTTAT
The DNA here is from genome assembly GCF_020745735.1 of Hemiscyllium ocellatum. Lineage (NCBI taxonomy): Eukaryota > Metazoa > Chordata > Chondrichthyes > Orectolobiformes > Hemiscylliidae > Hemiscyllium > Hemiscyllium ocellatum. The sequence continues at coordinate 1,060,335 of NC_083443.1, read as the reverse complement.
AAAGTTTCCATTGATGCAGATACAGAATCTGTGGAAAGTCAGCGCAGTGAGATAATTGAAAGTGTCTGCACAGTCTGTCGAACTTTCTAAACTTCAAACAGGAAAATACGATGGAGATACACAAAAGGTAACATGACAGGGTCAGCTCCTGGATTGTGGGTGTGAGGCCTTGTTCAGAATCTGTCTGAGGTTTAGTGTGGGGTCAGGCGTATGGTATCCAGAAAACAAGTGCCACACAGATGGGCTTTGGCGTCAAAATGTGGGTTCTCCTAAAAAATAAAGAAATGGATTTACAATTAAACAAACCTCCTGGACCCTGTGTTGTTTGCATATATTTAGATTAGATTAGATTACTTAAATTATATTACTTCCTTACAGTGTGGAAACAGGCCCTTCGGCCCAACAAGTCCACACCGACCCGCCAAAGCGCAACCCATCCAGACCCATTCCCCTACATTTCCCCCTTCACCTAACACTATGGGTGATTTAACATGGCCAATTCACCTAACCTGCACGTTTTTGGACTGTGGGAGGAAACCGGAGCACCTGGAGGAAACCCACGCAGACACAGGGAGAATATGCAAACTCCACACAGTGAAAGAGTGACTGTGTATGTGAAGGAGCAAGTGTGACTGTGAGGGTGAATGTGACTGAGAGTTTGAGGTTGAGTTTGTTTGAGTGAGATAGTGTGGTTGAATGTGTGGTTCTGAGATATAGGGAGTTTGTAATGTCTATAAGTGTGTGTGTATAAAATAACGTAAGACATTTTTCTGCATTAAGTTTAGTTTCAAGTATCTCTGGGCATAGTATTCAATCTCAGAAAATAGACAAATAGTGAAATTTACAGCTGACTGTGGGGAACTCTCTCAGCAGGTGAACAGATCTGATTTCTTGAAAACGTCTAACTTTATACTTCTTTGCAAATGTACAACATGAATAGAACGGGGCTTTTGTTTATAAGTTTTATTGAGATTTCTCGATTAATTTTTAAAATAATGTAAAACACAGGTACCAAGTTATCCAAGGACAGTGTTTTTCGAGCAGTAAGACTGTGCTATTTTCTCGGTGTGTGGATTGTTAAAAGTGCAGTGATGGCCTTTGGGAGAGGGATGTCCTCTTCCTGTCGGACGTGGGAGATTAAGGATAGTTTCCATGGTACTGGTAATGATGTTTCTAGGGAAGTACAAAGTTAAAAATCACACAACACCAGGTTATATTCCAACAGGTTTGATTGGAAACACACTAGCTTTCGGAGCGACGCTCCTTCATCAGGTGGTAGTGGAGGGCTCAATCCTAACACACAAATTTTCAATGTACAATTTCAGTTACATTACACAGGAAATTTTTGCTATAAATTCTGTGTGTTAGGATTGAGTGCTCCACGATCACCTGATGGAGCGTTGCTCCGAAAGTCAGTGTGCTTCCAATTAAACCTGTTGGACTATAACCTGGTGTTGTGTGATTTTTAACTTGGTACACCCCAGTCCAACACCAGCATCTCCAAATCTCGGAAAGTATGTTTAGTTTCAAATCCTGTCAGATTGCCTTTGTAGGTTGGAGCGACCGTTAGAGGCAATGAGGAATTTACAGGAGCTACGGGGTGTGATGGATGGCAGTTGCTGGGAGGGAGATAACCCAAAGATGCAGTCAGCTAGATGGGGGACCTCCAGGAAAGATAGGAGAGGGAGGCAGGTCATACAGGGCCCTCCTGTAGAAATCCCCACCTCAAACAAGTATACTGGTTTATCCAGTACACAAACGTGAGAGAGAGAGAGTGAATGCGAATGCAAGAGAGTGCGAATGCAAGACAAAGAGAGTGTGCAAACACAAGCGAGAGAGTTTACACAAATGCGATAGAAAGTGTGTGTGAACACGGGAGTGTATATGCAAATGCAAGAGAGAGAGTCTGTGCGAACACCAGCTGATGAGAGTTTAAATGAACACAAGACAGACCTAAGACTGTTCGGTAGTGACCTAACCTTTCTACCCTCCTATACACCTCCCCTTCCCAATCAGTATAACCCCCTATTTGCTCACTAAGAAATGAAAAAAACATGAGACAGAATGTGAGTGAGGATGTTTCCTTGCTGAATACCGGACAATGTGTTGAGCTTCCCATCCAGTCATCAATTCCCCTCCTGCTCGTATTCTGCGCTTCTGGGTTTAAACGATGCGCGTGCGCAGAGCCAGGCCCCGCCCCCACGCGGGCCCGCGCACTGTCAGTTAAACGGCCGCGCCTCGAGACACCGCGTGCACCCTCAGGGCGGGTCTTAGCTCTCCCTCCAGCTCCCATTGGTCAAAGTGCCTGTCCATCTCGTGGCGGGGACCAATAGAAAGGTGAGTTCCCAGCTCGGGGTGGGTGCCTGCAGGTGAATGTGGATTTAAAGAGAAATGAAGAGCACAAGGACATAGGAGCAGGAATGAGGCCGTTCAGCCCATCGAGTCTCTGCTTCCTTATTCAATCACAGCTGATAAGGTTCTCAACTCCATTCTCCCGGTAAACCTTGATTCCCCTTTACAATGAAGAACCTATCTATCTCAGTGTTAAATATACTCAGTGAGCTGGGCCTCCCCAGCCTTCAGTGGGAATGAATTCCACAGATTCCCCACTCTCTGGATCAACAAGTTTCTCCTTATCTCTGTTCTAAGAGCTCTTCCCTTTACTCTGAGGCTGTGCCATTGGGTCCCAGTCTCTCTGACCAAATGGAAACATCTTCCCAACATCCGCTCTGTCCAGGCCATTCAGTATTCTGTAAGTTTCTATTAGATCCCCCAGCCCCTCATCCTTCTGAACACCATTGAGTATAGACCCAAAGTCCTCACACATTCCTCATGTGTTAAGCTTTTCATCACTGGGACCGTTCTTGTGAACTTCCTCTGAACATGTTCCAGGTTCAGTCCATCCTTCCTGAGATATGGGACCCAAAACTGTGTACAATTCTCCTAATGTGGTCTGACCCGAGCTTTATAGAGCCTCAGAAATACATCCCTGCTTTTATAATCAACTGTTCTCAAAATAAATAAATGCCACCATTGCATTTACCTTCCTAACTACTGACCCAACCTGCAGGTTTACCTGAGAGAATTCTGGATGGGAACTCCCAAGTCTCTCTGCAATTCAGATTTCTGAATTTTCTCCCTATTTAGAAAATAGTCCATGTCTCTCTGCCTCTATTCCTCCGCCCAAACTGCAGGACCTCCCCACATTGCAGGAGGAGGAGGAGGAGGAGGGAGAGAGGGTGAGGAGGGAGAGGAGAGAGGGGGAAGGGGAAGAAAAGAAAAGATAAGGGAGGGTGCGGAGAGGGTGGGAGAAGGGGAAAGGTAGTTGGGGGAAGGCTGGGGGAACAAGGGTAGGTATGCAGTGGGGGTGAAGTAGTGGGGAAGGGAAGGAAGGAAAGGGTGAAGGAGTCTGGGGGAGGAAGGAAAGGAGAGGGTGTGGGGGAAGGAGAGGGGAGAAAGGAGGGGGAAGGAGAGAGGGGAAAAGAGAGAGGGAAGAGGGGCTGGGAAAAGAGATGGTAGGAGGGAAGGAGAGGGGGGAAGGAGAGGGGGGAAGGGGAAGGGAGGGGGAAGGAGAAGGGGGAAGGGAGGAAGGAGAGAGTAGAGGGAAGGAGAGAGTGGAGGGAATGAGAGGGGTGGAAGAAGAGAAGAGGAAGGCGGGGAAGGAGGGTGGAAGGAATGGGGGAAGGAGAGGGGGAAGGGGGATCGAGTGGAGAAGGAGTGGAAGGGAAGGAGAGGAGAAAGGAGGCAAGGGGATGGGGAAAGGAGAGGGGGAAAGAAGTAGGGTAAGTAGAGGGGGAAGAAGAGGGGGAAAGGAAGGGGAAGGGCAGGAATGAGAGGGGGAAGAGAGGGACAAAAGGAGAGGGGGAAGGGGATAAGAAATGGGAAAAGAGGAGGAAGGGGAGAGGGGAAGAGAAGATGAAGGAGATTCGGGGGGAAGGATAGAGGGGAAAGGAGAGGAGGGAAGGAGAGAGGGGGACATTGAGGAGGGAAGGGGCTGGAAGGAGAGGGGGGAAGGAAGGGGGAATGGAGGGGAGTGAAGGGGGAAAGACTGGAGAGAAGGAGAGGGGGAGAAGGAGAGAGGTGGGAAGGAAGGGGAAAGGAAGGGAGGGATGGCGGGGTGGATGTGGGAGGAGCTAGGCCAAGGGGAGGATTGAATGAACTGGGGGGGAAGGAGAGAGGGGGAAGGGGATGGGGAAAGGGTGAAAGGAAGGGGGAGGAGGGGTGCAATGGGGAGGGTGGAAGGAGTGGGGAATGAACTCGGGGGAAGGAGAGAGGGGGTAGGAGAGGGAGGGAAGGGGAAGGAGATGGTGGGAAGGACGGGGAAGTGGGGGAAGGAGATGGGGAATGTTTACAAAATTATGATAATTATGATAGGATAAATAAAAAAAGTCTTTTCCCTGGGGTCGGGGAGTCCAGAACTAGAGGGCATAGGCTTAGGGTGAGAGGGGAAAGATAAAAGAGACCTAAGGGGCAACCTTTTCACACAGAGGGTGGTACCTGTATGGAATGAGCTGGTAGAGGATGTGGTGGAGACTGGTGCAATTACAACATTTAAGAGGCATTTGGATGGGTACATGAATAGGAAGGGGTTGGAGGGATATGGGCCGGGCGCTGGCGGGTGGGACTAGATTGGGTTGGAATATCTGGCCGGTATGGACCGAAGGCTCTGTTTCCTGCTGTACATCTGTATGATTCTATTCTCAGATTTTCAGCATCTGCATGAAACACCCTCAGGCCCCGCCTAGTGACGTCACACATCTTTCTTCGCATGCGTCCAAATTCCCGGCCAAGATGGCGGCTGTTCACCTCGGAATTGTAAACCTTTCACCCACAAGTTATTTTTCAAGGTGCTCGCTTCTCGCTGGAAGGGTTTATTCTCGGTCTGGATCCCTCTGTCCAGCTCCTGCAGCCTTACCGTCTGGAAAAGCGCGTCTCTTCCCATTTCCCGCGGAGACAAACCCGGCACTGCGGCTGCACCGCCCTAGCCTGTAGTGAGTATAGAGGGTATTCATCACCGCGGGGAATGCTGGGTAGGTACACCGCCATTGAGGAGATTAACACAAGATTGAATCTGTTCATTAATAATTTTCTTTTTCCTGATTTCCAATCTTCTGCTATCCAAATAATCTTTGGAAGAACAAAATGTTAGAAAAACATCTTAAAATTGGATGCATCTATCAAATCTCTCAAATCATCTCTACCACATAATCTTGTGATTAAAATATTAGATCTCTCAAATCATTTGGTAAATTCCCGTCCTGAACTGATGATGGTAGATTTTGGAAACTCCTTTAACAGGTGGATGTTTAACACTCAAGCTAAGAGATTCATGTTTCTTTTGTCATCTCGTTTTACAGAGTAGTGGAAGGAATGAAAACTGAAGTATTTGTCTGATGCCAGTTCTGTGCTAACTTCTCAGCTACAAGCTCCAGCCAGAGAGTTTACATTGAAGTACAATGACATTGATTCAGAGGTGAATATTTCTGAGCATTCATCTATAATTCAGTAGTTAACTTGTTTTGCTGTGGTTCATTGGTTAGGTCCTGGTGTGATCCCTTTATTGTGGATCTGAATCCCTGTCCTCCATGACAATCTCTTTGCCAATGTCCAACCTGCGCTACTTTTAATAATGAGTATTTTAACTCTCTGTGACAGTTTATTGTTATTTCTTCCAGTTATGGTCAAATGAGAGCTTCATCACTGCAGGTCCCTGAGGTATGTGCTAGTAATTTATTCCACTCATATATGTGGCCTCCCTCACAAACATCACTCAGACCCTGCTATGTTCCTTTTTGCTTTCATTCTTCATGCTCCCTCTACACACACTATTCCCTTCCCTGCTCGTACACACCCGTGCTTACCCCCTATCACCTTCCCGCTCCCGTCGCCTTCCCCTCCCGCCACCCTTCCCCCCCCCAGCCCCGTCACCCTTCTCCCTCCACAACGTCACCCTTCTCCGCCCCCAACCCTGTCACCCTTCCCCCCCCTTCCCGTCACCCTTCTACTCCCCCCACCCCCGTCACCCTTCTACTCCCCCCACCCCCGGTCACCCCCATCGCCTTCCCAACCCCCATCGCCCTTTCCCCACATCGCCTTCCCTCCCCCCACATGGCACAGAGTCCAAGTCACCCTCTGCGACAGGTGGATAGGGAGGGAGTGGGGAATGGGGGGAGGGGGCAGAGAGAGTGAGGGACAGTTTGTGGTGAAGAGGGGATGGTCGTGAAAATAAAACCCAGTGAGAGAACAAGACAAGACAAAAAGTCTGAAAGGAGAATAAATATATACCAGGTGGGGGTGGGGGGGTGACAGAAGGACAGAGAGAGAGAGAAAGCCCAGGGAGAGAGAGAGAAATGGACAGACGGAAGGAGAGAGAAAAAGCCCAGGGAGAGTGAGAGGGAGATTGGGAAAGACTGTACGATTAAATAATGCCAGGAAAAAGAGTGAGGAGGCAGAGAGTTGTAGGAAGGGAATCTTCAGGGGAATGGGAACAGGATGGAGATGGGAAGGATTGGGAGAGATGGGGAATTGAAGGAAAGATGTAGGAAAGAGAGAGAGGGAACATGGGAATGAAGATAGGAGCTGCAGTGAGTAACGGAGGCAGTATCATCTGTGGGATCAGACTGTGCATTAACTCCCTCTCCAACCTTTCTGTCTCTTTGTTTCCCCCCCGCCCCAGCCCAGAGCTTATGGTAAAAATCGCAGAAACAGCCTGAACCCCACAATTCTTTTATGTGTGTGTGTGTGTGTGTGTGGCTGTATGTAAATGATTATTCTCTCTCTCTGGTTCCAGCTCTTGTCTGATGGTTCCTCACGGCACAATGATTGGATTCTCTCTGTCTCTTCATCACCTGAGTTTCAGCTCCCAAATCAAATTCCCCTACTGCCACCCCCACACCCCCACCCCCCTGCCGGGGGGAGAGACTGTTGTAATGTAGGCTACTCTGCAGGTAATTTGAGACACAGCAAGATCCCACAAGTAGCATTACTCTGATATTAGACCAAGTCTTTGGATCGAGTTTCTCATTTAAGGTTTTAATTCCCTGCTTGGGGAGTCCCGTCTGTCAGACACTCACTGAGGATTGATGTATTTGTGTCAAATCCAGGCCTCGGTTATTTTAACCCCAGGCTTCAAATCTGTTTTAAAAATGACAGGGCCCCAATCTGACAGGAGCCAGTTACCCAGAGGCCCCTAAAACCCAGGGTCCCCCAGAGGAGATTAAACCTCGGGGTAAGTAAACACACAACTCACGTGGGCCCCCATGGGGTGCAGCCTGTCGACCAGGCCTCAGGACCGTGTCCCCTCTGGAGAAAGCTTTTGCTCAGAGGTCTCCTGATCCCAAAGTTTTGCTCTTTGAATCTTCAAGTAGCCAGCAAGATCCCTTGGAAGGAAAGAGACAGCATTATTTGAAAGGCAAAGGAGAGGGGGCGAAGGCGTGGGGGAAGGGATTGATGGGGGAAAGTAGACGGAGGGAAGGAGAGTTGAAGGCGGGGGATGGAATACAAGGGAATGGGGGGAGGGATTGGAGGGGGAGGAGAGAGAGACGGGGAAAGGACGGGGGGGAAGGAGGGTGGGATGGAGAGGGGTTAATGGGGAGGGGTAAGGAGATGGGGAAAGGTGTGAAGCAGAGGGGTGAGGAGGCAACGTGGAGGGATGGAAGGAGATGGGGAGAGGGGGAAGGAGAGGGGGATAGCGGGTGGGAAGGAGTGGTGGGACGAGAGGGTTGGAGTGGACTAGACGGGAAGCTGATTGGTAGGGAAGGAGAGGGGAGAAAGTAAGGGGAATGGAGGGGTGAGGCAGAAAGAGAGAGTGAGTGGGGAAAGGAGAGGGGAAAGGAAAAGAGGCGTGAAGGGGGGAATGAGAGACGGGAAGGAGAGGAGGGGTGGGAGGGGGAGGAAGCAGGTGGAGGAGAGGGGGAAGGTGAGGGGGAGGACGCGGCGGAGTAGAGGGGAGAAGGTGATTGGTAGGGTAGGAGAAGAGAGAAAGTAATATTGGAGGGGAGAGGCGAAGAGTGGATGGGGAAGGAGGGGGAGAAGAGGGGAAAGGAGAAGAGGCGTGGAGAGGGCGGAGGAGAGGGGGGAAGTAGAAGGTAGAGAGGAGTGGAGAGGGGAAGGAGGCGGGCATAGGAATGGGGGATTGAGGGGGAAGAATGGGAAAGGAGAGGGGGTGGAAAAGGGGTAAAAGAGAGGGGAGAAGGAGGGGAAGTAGAGGATGAAGGGAAGGGAAAAGGGAGGGAAGGAGGGGTGTGAGGGAGGGAAGGAGTAATAGAGGGGGAAAAGAAAGGGGGAAGGTGTGGAGGGGGAAGGAGACAGGGGAAGGAGATGCGAATGGAGAGGGGAAAGAGATAGGGAAGGAGAACAGGGATGGAAGGAGGGAAGGAGAGAGGAGAAGGAGTGGGTGGGAAGGGGGTTGGGGGCAAGAGTAGAGGGGGAGGCAATTGGTAGGGTAGGAGAAGGGAAAATGTAAGGGGGATGGAGGGGAGAGGCACAGAGAGAGAGAAAGAGAAGTAGGAGGGGAGGAGAGGGAAAAGGAGAAGGGGGTGGGTGGGAAGGAGAGGGGTAAGGAGTGAGGGAAGGGTGTAAAGGGTGAAGTAGAGGGTGAGAAAGAGAGGGTTGGAAGGAGAGGGGGAAAGGAGAGGATGGAAAAGGAGACGGGGAAGGAGAATAGAGGGTAGAAGGAGAGGAAGAAAAGTGGGGAAGGGAAGAGGGGGGAAGGAGGGAGGGGGTAGGCGAGGAGGGAGAAGGTGAGTGGGGGAAGGATAGGGAGGAAGGAGGGAAAAGTGGAGAGCGGAGGACAGGAGGGGAGGAAGGAGAGGAGGGTGAAGGAGAGGAGGGTGAAGGAGGTGGGGAAGGAGAGGAGGGTGAAGGAAGTGGGAAAGGAGAGGAGGGTGAAGGAGGTGGGGAAGAAGAGGAGGGTGAAAGAAGTGGGGAAGAAGAGGAGGGTGAAAGAAGTGGGGAAGGAGAGGAGGGTGAAGGAGAGGAGGGGAAGGAGAGGAGGGTGAAGGAGGTGGGAAAGGAGAGGAGGGTGAAGGAGAGGAGGGGCAAAGGACAGGGGAGAAGGAAAGGTGGGGGAAGGAAAGGTGAAGGAGAGGTGGGGCATGGACACAGGGAGGAGAAGGGGAGGAGGGGGTTGGAATGGAGAGGAGATGGGGGATCAAGAGGGGAAGAAGGAGAGGAGGGGAAAAGAGAGGGGGCAGGGGGAGGAGGAGGATAGGAAAGGGTGAGAAGAGGGGGGAGGAGAGGTGGAGATAAAGGGGAAGGGGAAATGGGGAGGAAGGAGGGGTGAGGTGGAGAGGGGAGGAAAGAAGAAAGGGGAGGAAGGAGGAGGAAGGGGATTGGTGGAGAGAGGACTGGAAGGAGATGGGCAGGAGAGGGAGGAAGGAGAGGAGAAAGTGGAGAGGGGAGGAGATTGGTTGGAAGGAAGTGTGTGAAGGAGGGGGAAGGAAAGGGGGTGAAGGAGGGTGGGGGACATCTCTGCATCTGTCCTCATCATTCCCCACCTGTCCCCAATCAGTCCCCACCTGTAGCTCGTCAGTCCCCCACCATCCCCCCTCTCCGCATCGGTCCCCAATCTGTCCCTGCCCGGCCCCATCTGTCCCCATCACATCCTGAGGGTTCTCCCTGAATATAACTGGAATAAACCGAACACGGAGATAACAACCAGAACCAGGCGAATGGGGAGGATTCTGCAGTGAGCATCTCCCAAGCCCCTGTCCCAATGTCACAACAGTCCCATGGTCACCCCCTCCCCCGGTCAGTGGTATAATCCAGGACCAGAGCTCAGAATCAATGGGACCATTTGTTTTGGGATGAGGAACTTGCTTTCCCACCAAGACCACCTTTACCCTCCCCCCACCCCTCTCTGCCTTCCACAAGGACCATTCCCTTTGACACTCCTTGGGTATGTACCACCCTCACCCCCCAAACCCCAGGTACCTTCCCCTGCCACCGGAAAAGATGCAAAACCTGCTGTTACACCCCCTCCCCCTCACCCAGGGCCCCCAAACCCTCCTTCCAGGGGAGACAGAGGTTCACCTGCCTCTCCTCCAACCGTGTTTCCAGTATCAGGTGCTCCCGGTGTGGGCTTCTCTACATCAGGGAGACCCAACTGAAACTTAGGGAACGGCTCTCCGAGCATCACAGCCGGACCCACAGGGACTGACCGGACCTCCCAGTCACTGCCAGTTCAATTTCCCCCAACCACTCCCTTTCCAACATGACCATCCTCGACCTTCTGCATTGCCACAACGAATTGACCTTCTGCACACCACAAATTGGAGGAACAACATCTCATCTTCCGCCTGGGCTGCCTACAGCCCGGAGGACTCAACACGGAGTTCTCCAAATTCAAATAACCTCCCTCCCCTTCCCCCAACTCCCTCCCACTGCTCCCTCTCACCAACTGGATTCATTCCTCCCATTGACCAACCGAGTGGGACCCTCTACCTGTCCTCACCCCCTTCGCCTTCTTTTCCCCCCACCCTGGCCTGTTCCACCCCTTCGTCCTCCCTCAGCCTTCCTTCCCCTCCCACCACATCCTCGCTCCCCAATCCCTCCCACTTCCCTCCCCATCCGTTCCCCCTCCCCTTCACCCTTCCACCCCATCCTCTCTCCCCCTTTGTCCTCTTTCGTCCTCCCTCCCCCCTTGGTCTTCCCTCCCCCTCACTCTCCCTCCCCGTCCTCCCACTCCCTCATCCTCCCTCCCCACTCGTCCTACCCCGCTCCCCACTGCCACCTTCCCTCCTTCCTCCCTCTCCTTCTGTCGATCCCTCTCGCTGTTGTTCCACCTCCCTTTCCATTCTGTTTTATCGCCCATCCATCTTTTTTCTGGACCCGCCTCCTGTCGACCAGGCCTCAGGCCTCAGAACCACGTCCCCCTCTGGAGCTTGGCCAAGGCTTCCCTCGGCCTGAACATTTTGGATCTTCACGTTGCAGCTTTCCCAACAAAAGTTCATCCGGATAAAACAGAGAACAGATTACTTGAAAGGGAGAGTGAGAGCATTTTGAAGGCAAGTTACACAGCAAGATCCCAGGTTTAAAAGCACCTCTGCCCATCCCCAATGTATTAATGTTTCTAACACAGTCAGCAGTTAGGTGGAACATGGTGTGTGAGCAGATCTCACCAGGAATTGAAGGAGGATAGTGAGGGAAAGGCATCAGATTATTACACTCTGCAGTGACCTGGGAATAATTGCCTTTTACTGAAAACAGTTCCCAACTTGTATGTGCCTGGAGCTCCCTCCAGTCTGAAACGCTCATTACCCTCTATCCTGTCTCCTGTCCCTGAGACAATGGCATATTCATTCCCAGGATAGGGACAACATGGGGTTAGATACAGAGTAAATCTCCCTCCACACTGTCCGCATCGAATACTCCCAGGACATGTGCAGCATGGGGTTAGATACAGAGTATAGGTCCCTCTGCACTGTTCCTATCAAACACACACAGGATAGGGACAGCACTGGGTGAGATACAATGTTAGGCAGCATTGTAGACAGTGCAGATAGTACCTTAACATTACAAAGGGATATTGATAGACTGGGTGAATGGGCAAAGCTGTGTTAGATGGAGTTCAGTGTCAGCAAGTGTGTGGTTATCAGGTTGGAGTACAGAGAGGGAACACAAAGGAGGTTTACAAGAATGATCCTGGAGCTCAGGGGTTACATTCTGAGGGGACACTCGACAAATGAGGCTGTTTTCCTCCAGAATTGAGAAAGTTAAGGGGTGATCTGATCAAAGCCTTCAAGGTATAAACAGGATGAGACAGGAATCGATCAAGATCAACAATTCCCACAGGTTGGAGATTCTAGACCGAGAGGGAGCAGAGTCTGAGAATGAGGGCCCAGAGCGTTCAGGAGAGATGGTAGGAAGCACTTTGACACACAAAGGGTGGGAGGGGTTTGGGACTCACTTCCACAAACAGCAGTGGATGCTGGATCAGACGTTCAGGTTATATCGGAGAGAGATACATTTTTGTTCAGTGAAGATATTGAGGGATATGGGCCAAAGGAAGGAGTGTGGAGTTAGGCCACAGATCAGCCATGATCCCATTGAATGATGGCACAGGCTTGAGGGGCTGAATGGCCTCCTCCTGTTCCTATGTTCCAAAATAACAATCTCCCTGCACTGTCCCTATCAACCCTTCCCAGGGCAGGGACAGGATGGGGTTAGATACACAGTAAAGCTCCCTTTACTGGATCCCCATCAATCCCTCCCTAGGCAGGACCAGAACAGGGATAGATACAGAATAAAGCTCCCTCTACACTGTCCCCATCAACCCATCCCAGGGCAGGGACAGGATGGGGTTAGATACAGAGTAAAGCTCCCTCCACACTGTCCCCATCAACCCATCCCAGGATTGATGAACGGAGCTTTAATATTTGAAAATGCTTCTATTATTCTGTCATTCATTGTCCCTCAGGAACTCTGTGTGTGCGTGCGCGCGTGCATATGTGAGAGACTGAGAGAGAAAAACGGAGACAGAGACCAGGGCCCTGCAATACTGGGTCAGGTACTGTTGTGGAGAAACTATCGAGAACCACCAAGAGATGCAGAGAGTTCTTCAAGAAATAGGTCTTTTATTTGCAAACAAAAAACCGTGACACTGAGAAAGCAGATTCTCGAATGTCCCTGAACCTCAGGGTCCGTGGATTTTTACATCATTTTTTATGATGTTTCTGTGAGCTTCAGCATGTCCACCTATATTAATCAAAGTACCTCACTCCAGCTACACAATAAACCAGTGATGTTAGTTCCCATTATCTCTTTAGTTGTCCATTCTACTTGATGTTATTCTAATCTCATGATTAGATATTTATTGCTAACTCTGCTGCAGTGATCTTTCATTGCAGACTAACCTGCCATGATAGATATTTAACTATTCCATCTATTACAATAGTCTCCTGTCTCAAGCTGACTCTACTAACTATTAATTAGATATTTTAATGTCATGTCCCAAATATTTACGTCCCAATCCTGTCATAATAACACTTAACAGAGAAACTTGCTTTATTACTTGTGTTCTCTCATCTGGCCATAGTGACCTTTCAGCCTTAACCTTACCCTGCTAATTGGTGTAAGAATGTTCCACTATGGTTATCCCATCCTGCCCCTGCCTTCCACAGACCACAGGTTCCCAGTGGTCTTCATGCTTTAACCCTTCCCATGCTTTCATGGTCTTTATTTTCCATCGACCTCACTCCAACAACAATACCATTTGTTAGTTAAACAGGATGGAAGACAGCACCAATTCTCAGGAAGTGTTTTACTGTTTCTGTTTTTGTTAAAATGCTTGGGTGGTGTGCTGGCTCAGTCAGGAGACTGTGTGGAGTTTGCACATTCACCCTGTGTCTGCATGGGTTTCCTCCCACAGCGGGAAAATGTAGAGTAATGGGGTAGGAGAATGGGTCTGGGTGGGTTGCTCTTTGGAGGTTCAGGGTGGACTTGTTGGGCCGAAGGACCTGTTCCCACACTGGATTGTTTCTATGATATTTTAAAGGAAATAATGGATTATCTGGTCACTACCACAGATTGTATTGGAATTTCTTGAGTTTAAAGTTGCTATCTAATGGCAGGTCTGTCTCTGTTGTTGTGAAAGACAGCACCTGAAAGGATTTGCTCGGTGTGCAAACCAGTGTGTTGATGTTGCCCAGTTATCTCGGAGTTGGATACCAGAATGTTGTACATTCTCCCTGTGTCTGTGTGGGTTTCCTCCGGGTGCTCCGGTTTCCTCCCACAGTCCAAAGATGTGTCGGTCAGGTGAATTGGCCATGCTCAATTGTCCATCGTGTTGGGGACATTAGTCAGAGGGAAATTGGTCTTGGTGGGTTACTCTCCGGAGGGTCGGTGTGGACCCTAATCTATTTATGCCATAACATAACACATAGTAATCTGAGATTGACCAAGTTCTGAATTTATTGTTACAATGTTTAGAGACTGTCATCTATATGCCCATCTCTCATCAACTGGTCTGTTGAATTTCACTCATGTTTTGCTAGATATGCCAAGTGGGAAGTTGCACAGTGACATCTTAATTAGGTTACTCCAAAGTCCAAGCCCTCAAACAATAAAGTGTTCCTTTGAGATTGAATTTAAAGGTGTTTCTCTGTAAAGGGCCAGACTCAAAATGATCACAGCAGATTCAGCCTTCACTTCACAGCAAAGTATCATCTACCTTTAAATGGGAATATACGTCATCTTAAAAGCTAAAGAAATAATTGAGACTTTCAATAAATACTTCCAGTAACTAACATAATCCAATAAATAATGCATACCTTTTCATCATTTTTACTGAAACTGTCAAGCTAAGATTATTATAAAGTTGTTTAAAACATAGCGAACTGTAACTACATTAACATTGCAATGACTAATGTTATGGACTAGGCTCGACCACTCACAACATTCTTAAGCAGGCATCCCAGTGCATAACTTTGCAGTTTGTTTCAGTAAGTGGACAGTGAAAATTACAGAAAAATCATTACACAAACAACAAAGACCCCCTACAGAACACAACCTATCCAGCTAGACTTAATTATGCTGTTCCGAGTACAACAGTTCCAATGTTAAAACCAGTATCGATGCTTCAAGTTGACGTTGGAGGGTAGAAAGAGTGTTTCTACAAAGCTCCCTGTTGAACTTTGCAAACCTGCTCAGCTTAGCTCAGCTAAAGAGCTGACGTCTGCCCTTTCATTATGTAGGTGAGTTGTCAAGCATGATCACTTTGGCCTGAAGGCTCATCTGTTTATATGTAAACAAAAGGCCTCTTAAAATCCTTTTTATCTCTGTACCACACCAGACTGATCGGAGCCTGAACTCCTCACCCCCAACCCTCAACCAAAAGTGAAGGACAGAGTCTCCTTGAGGCAAGGAACAGCTTTTAGATAAAAATGGACTAGCTTTGTGACACTAAAGTCCAAATTATTGTTTCAAATGCAATCCCACTGTCTCTGATTCCAGATAATAGCTTTAATTTGGACCCTTGCCAAGTCTAACCTCAATCCTCCAATGTGAAGTCAGCAAACAATCAAGTTTGCAAGGTCTTGCTTCTTTCTGCAGAAGGACTGCAGTAGTTATTGGGGAGCCAGATAGAGGAAGACTAATCCAGACTGATTAATTCACCAGAGTTTGTGCAGTTAATATACTGGTGTAATTAATTTCTGCTCACAACATTTAGAATTCAGGCCTCAGTTATAATCAATGTGATCTTTGTTCTATTTATTCAGTCTCATTCAACTATGCACGGTTCATCACGGCTTCTCCCAAGAATTGAGATACAATGTCAGGACAATAAGCTTCCACCAAAGTTATTAAGGTTAGAGATAATGCAGTGAATTGTCACTTTGTTTCAGCACCTGTCAACACAAGTTGTCACCTGCTCCTTTTCCAAATGCACACACCTTTGTTCCACACAGAATTCTCTTCACATCACCAAAATCATTTTGCTTGTTTCATATTATCTATTTTTAAAAAATATTACACATTCTGGACAAGATGGATTTTGGCCTTCATTGATGCAGCAACATTCTATAATTTAAAATCAGCTTTCAGGGGAATATCCATAATGGTTTGAACTCACACCAAGCAGAGCACAATAGTGTCTGCTGTTCAACTTTATTTTTAAATCCTGCGCTAACATGCCTCAGCATTGTGGAGCTTTCCTACTGCATTGTGTCGTGTGGACTCGAGTGAGACCAACAATCAAGAAGGACACAGTGCGATTTAGGTAAAGTAGTGTTACTTCTACAATCATAATTACTTACGCAAGGTAAATGAACTCACACCAGTGTATAATTGTTTCAACCAAGAGCTGAGTCAACAACAAAACTATGTGAAGGAAATATATAATTGTTTTTGTATTAGCTAAAATGTGCATACAAGAATGAAACATGCCTGCAAACAATGGTGGATGTTACAGACAAACAGATAAGGTGCTGTGAAGGTGTAGGTTAAGCCAGGTATGCCTGTACAAACAGTAGTTATAAACATCTGTTTCCCACTTCTGCAAAAACAAACACAAACCCCAATTAAAAGGTCATAAAGCTCAATGTGGTTGACGAATGGGAGGAAATGTTACAAGTAAGGGAAACAGATGGTAGTGAAGGAGGATACACCTAACAATGGGCCACAGCAGGATGTGGTGAAATGTCCGAGTAAAACTTGTACTTTGTTATGCACATGGCCAGATAAGGTAAGAGATAAACAACAGTAATGGGCACCGGATTGGGAGTAGTGAATCCTATATAAGGTATGTACTTGCTAAACTCTGGGTCCTTACTTCAGGCACCACGCTTGCAAGGGTATAATAAACATACTGATTGCTTCAGATCTTGTCTCAGAGTGAAATTATTGAAGTGAGTGAGCTTTGTTTCTGACACACTGATACTGGTTTTTAATTTTGGAACTGCTGTATCGGAACAGCATAATTAAGTCTAGCTGGATAGGTTGTGTTCTGTAGGGGTTCTTTGTTCTTTGTGTAATTTTGTGAATAATGTTTTTGTCTGTTTAAAATCTAGTCACCAACCTAGCTATCTTACTCCAGGTAATTTTCACTGTCCACTTACCGAAGTAAACTGCAAAGTTATGCTCTGGGCTGCCTGGTTAAGAATGTTGTGAGTGGTCGAGCCTAGTCCATAACATTAGTCATTGCAATGTTAATGTAGTTACAGTTCGCTATGTTTTAAACAACTTTATAATAATCTTAGTTTGACAGTTTCAGTAAAAATGATGAAAAGGTATGCATTATTTATTGGATTATGTTAGTAACTGGAAGTATTTATTGAAAGTCACAATTATTTCCTTAGCTTTTAAGATGACGTATATTCCCATTTAAAGGTAGATGATACTTTGCTGTGAAGTGAAGGCCGAATCTTTTTGAGTCCGGCCATTTGCAGAGAAACATCTTTAAATTCAATCTCAAAGGAACACTTTATTGTTTGAGGGCTTGGACCTTGGAGTAACCTAATTAAGATGTCACTGAGCAACTTCCCACTTGGCATATCGAGCAAAACATGAGTGAAATTCAACAGACCAGTTGACAAGAGATGGGCATGTAGGTGACAGTCTCTAAACACTGTAACAATAAATTCAGAACTTGGTCAATCTCAGATTACGATGTGTTATGTTATGGCATAAATAGATTAGATTCCCTACAGTGTGGAAACAGGACATTTGACCCAACCAGTCCACACCGACCCTCCGAAGAGTAACCCACCCAGATACAATTGCCCTCTGACTAATGTACCTAACACGATGGACAATTGAGCATGACCAATCCACCTGACCTACACATTAGATTAGATTAGATTACTTACAGTGTGGAAACAGGCCCTTCGGCCCAACAAGTCCACACCGACCCGCCGAAGCGCCACCCACTCATACACCTACATTTACCCCTTACTTAACACTATGGGCAATTTAGCATGGCCAATTCACCTGACCCACACATCTTTGTGACTGCGGGAGGAAACCGGAGCACCCGGAGGAAACCCACGCAGACACGGGGAGAACGTGCAAACTCCACACAGTCAGTCGCCTGAGGCAGGAATTGAACCCAGGTCCCTGGCGCTGTGAGGCAGCAGCGCTAACCACTGTGCCACCGTGCCGCATCTTTGGACTGTGGGAGGAAACCTACACAGACACATGGTGAATGTGCAAACTCCACACACACAGTCTCCTGACTGAGCCAGCACACCACCCAAGCATTTTAACAAAAACAGAAACAATAAAACACTTCCTGAGAATTGGTGCTGTCTTCCATCCTGTTTAACTAACGAATGGTATTGTTGTTGGAGTGAGATCGATGGAAAATAAAGACCATGAAACATGGGAATGGTTAAAGCATGAAGACCACTGGGAACCTGTGGTCTGTGGAAGGCGGGGGCAGGATGGGAGAACCATAGTGGAACATTCTTACACCAATTAGCAGGGTAAGGTTAAGGCTGAAAGGTCACTATGGCGAGGTGAGAGAACACAAGTAATAAAGCAAGTTTCTCTGTTAAGTGTTATTGGGACCGGAAACATTTGGGACATGACATTAAAATATCTAATTAATAGTTAGTAGAGTCAGCTTGAGACATGAGACTACTGCAATAGATGGAATAGCTAAATATCTATCATGATAGGTTAGTCTGCAATGAAAGATCACTGCAGCAGAGTTAGCAATAAATATCTAATCATGAGATTAGAATAACATCAAGTAGAATGAACAACTAAAGAGATAATGGGAACTAACATCACTGGTTTATTGTGTAGCTGGACTGAGGTACTTTGATTAATACAGTTGGACATGCTGATAAGCTCACAGAAACATGATAAAAAATGATATAAAAACCACGGACCCTGAGGTTCAGGTGCATTCGAGAATCTGCTTTCTCAGTGTCACGGGTTTTCGTTTTCAAATAAAAGACCTATTTCTTGAGGAACTCTCTGCATCTCCTGGCGGTTCTCTATAGATTATCCACAACAGTACCTGACCCAGTAACGCAGGTCTCTGTCTCCATTTCTCTCTCTCAGTCTCTCACATATGCACGCGCGCACGCACACACAGAGTTACTGAGGGACAATGAATGACAGAATAATAGAAGCATTTTCAAATATTAAAGCTCCGTTCATCAATCCTGGGATGGGTTGATGGGGACAGTGTAGAGAGAGCTTTACTCTGTATCTAACCCTGTTCTGACCCTGCCCTGGGAGGAGTTGATGGGGATACAGTAAAGGGAGCTTTACTGTGTATCTACCCTCATCCAGTCCCTGCCCTGGGAGGGTTGATAGGGACAGTGCAGGAAGATTGTTATTTTGGAACATAGGAACAGGAGGAGGCCATCAGCCCCTCGATCCTGTTCCATCATTCAATGGGATAATGGCTGATCTGTGTCCTAACTCCACATTCCTTCCTTTGGCCCATATCCCTCAATATCTTCACTGAACAAAAATGTATCTCTCTCCGATATAACCTGAACGACTGATCCAGCATCCACTGCTGTTTGTGGAAGTGAGTCCCAAACCTCTCCCACCCTTTGTGTGTCAAAGTGCTTCCTACCATCTCTCCTGAACACTCTGGGCCCTCATTCTCAGACTCTGCTCCCTCTCGGTCTAGAATCTCCAACCTGTGGGAATTGTTGATCTTGATCGATCCTGTCTCATCCTGTTGATACCTTGAAGGCTTTGATCAGATCACCCCTTAACTTTCTCAATTCTGGAGGAAAACAGCCTCATTTGTCGAGTGTCCCCTCAGAATGTAACCCCTGAGCTCCAGGATCATTCTTGTAAAGCTCCTCTGTGCTCCCTCTCTGTACTCCAACCTGATAACCACACACTTGCTGACACTGAACTCCATCTAACACAGCTTTGCCCATTCACCCAGTCTATCAATATCCCTTTGTAATGTTAAGGTACCATCTGCACTGGCTACAATGCTGCCTAACATTGTATCTCACCCAGTGCTGTCCCTATCCTGTGTGTGTTTGATAGGAACAGTGCAGAGGGATCTATGCTCTGTATCTAACCCCATGCTGCACATGTCCTGGGAGTATTTGATGCATACAGTATGGAGGGAGATTTACTCTGTATCTAACCCCATGTTGTCTCTATCCTGGGAATGAAGACACCATTGGCTCAGAGACAGGAGACAGGATAGAGGGTAATGAGGGTTTCAGACTGGAGGGAGCTACAGACACATACAAGTTGGGAACTGTTTTCAGTAAAAGGCAATCGATCCCAGGTCACTGCAGAGTGTAATAATCTGATGCCTTTCCCTCACTATCCCCCTCCAATCCCTGGTAAGATCTGCTCCCACACCATGTTCCACCCTAACTGCTGACTGTGTTAGATACATTCATACATTGGGGATGGGCAGGGGTGCTTTTAAACCTGGGATCTTGCTGTGTAACTTGCCTTCAAAATGCTCTCACTCTCCCTTTCAAGTAATCTGTTCTGTTTTATCTGGATGAACTTTTGTTGGGAAAGCTGCAACGTGAAGATCCAAAATGTTCAGGCCGAGGGAAGCCTTGGCCAAGCTCCAGAGGGGGACGTGATTCTGAGGCCTGAGGCCTGGTCGACAGGAGGAAGTGGGGGGGGGGGCAGAAAAAAGATGGATCAGCGATAAAACAGAATGGAAAGGGAGGTGGAACAACAGAGAGAGGGATCGACAGAAGGAGAGGGAGGAAGGGGGAAGGTGGCAGTGGGGAGGGAGGTAGAGG
The DNA here is from genome assembly GCF_020745735.1 of Hemiscyllium ocellatum. Classification (NCBI taxonomy): domain Eukaryota; kingdom Metazoa; phylum Chordata; class Chondrichthyes; order Orectolobiformes; family Hemiscylliidae; genus Hemiscyllium; species Hemiscyllium ocellatum. The sequence continues at coordinate 1,040,143 of NC_083443.1, read as the reverse complement.
GAGTGGGGAGGGAGGATGAGGGAATGGGAGGATGGGGAAGGAGAGTGAGGGGGAGGGAACACTAAGGGGGGAGGGAGGGAGGATGAACTGGGGAGGGAGGACAAAGGCGGAAAGAGGATGGGGTGGAAGGGGAAGGGGGAACGAATGGGGAGGGAGGATGGGGTGGGAGGGATTGGGGAGTGAGGATGTGGTGGGAGGGGAAGGAAGGCTGAGAGAGGACGAAGGGGTGGAACAGGCCAGGGTGGGGGGAAAAGAAGGCGAAGGGGGTGAGGACAGGTAGAGGGTCCCACTTGGTTGGTCAATGGGAGGAATGAATCCAGTTGGTGTGAGAGAGCAGTGGGAGGGAGTTGGGAGAAGGGGAGGGAGGTTATTTGAAATTGGAGAACTCCGTGTTGAGTCCTCCGGGCTGTAGGCTGCCCAGGCAGAGGATGAGATGTTGTTCCTCCAATTTGTGGTGTGGTTCGTTGTGGCAATGCAGGAGGCCGAGGATGGTCATGTTGGAAAGGGAGGGGTTGGGGGGGAATTGAACTGGGCGGTGACTGGGAGGTCCGGTCAGTCCCTGTGGGCCCGGCTGTGATGCTCGGAGAACCGTTCCCTAAGTTTCCGTTGGGTCTCCCTGATGTAGAGAAGCCCACACTGGGAGCACCTGATACTGGAAACACGGTTGGAGGAGAGGCAGGTGAACCTCTGTCTCCCCTGGAAGGAGGGTTTGGGGGCCCTGGGTGGAGGTGAGGGTGTGGGGGTGTAACAGCAGGTTTTGCATCTTTTCCGGTGGCAGGGGAAGGTACCTGGGGGTTTGGGGGGTGAGGGTGGTACATACCCAAGGAGTGTCAAAGGGAACGGTCCTTGTGGAAGGCAGAGAGGGGTGGGGGGAGGCGAAGGGTGGTCTTGGTGGGAAAGCAAGTTCCTGATCCCAAAACAAATGGTCCCATTGATTCCGAGCTCTGGTCCTGGATTATACCACTGACCGGCGCGGGGGGTGACCATGGGACTGTTGTGACATTGGGACAGGAGCTTGGGAGATTCTCGCTGCAGAATCCTCCCCATTCGCCTGGTTCTGGTTGTTATCTCAGTGTTCGGGTTATTCCAGTTATATTCAGGGAGAACCCTCAGGATTTGATGGGGACAGAGGGGGCCGGGCAGGGACTGATTGGGGACCGATGGGGAGAGGGGGGGACAGGTGGAGAATGATTGGGAACAGATGCAGAGATGTCCTCCACCCTCCTTCCTTCCCCCTCCTTCACCCACTTTCCTTCCCCCTCCTTCACCCACTTTCCTTCCCCCTCCTTCACCCACTTTCCTTCCAACCAATCTCCTCCCCTCTCCACTTCCTCCTCTCCTTCCTTCCTCCCTCTCCTGCCCATCTCCTTCCAGTCCTCTCTCCACCATTCCCCTTCCCCCTCCTTCCCCCTTTCCTCCCTTCTCCACCTCACCCCTCGTTCTTCCCCCCATTTCCCCCTTCCCCTTTATCTCTACCTCTCCTCCCCCCTTCTCCTCACCCTTTCCTATCCCCTTCCTCCCCCTGCCCCCTCTCCTTCCCCTCCTCTCTTTCCCCTCTTCTCTTTCCCCCTCCCTTTCCCCTCCACTCCTTCTTCTCCTCTCGTTTCCCCATCACCTCCCCATTCCAACCCCCTCCTCCCCGTGTTCACACCCCACCTCTCCTTCACCTTTCCTTCTCCCACCTTTCCTTCTCCCCTGTCCTTTGCTCCCTTCTCCTTCCCCACGTCCTTCACCCTCCTCTCCTTCCCCACCCCTCCCCTCTCCACCCCTCCCCTCCCCGCTCCTCCCCTCCCCTCTCCTCTCCACCCCTCCCCTCCCCTCTCCACCCCTCCCCTCCCCTCTCCTCTCCACCCCCGCTCCTCCCTCCCTCCTCCTTGCACTCCTCTCCAACCCCTCCCCTCCTTCACACACACTCCCCTTCTTCCACTCCCCTTCTCTTCCTCCTCCCCTCCCACCTTCGCCCTCTCTCCCTCCCCCCCCTCCTGTCCTCCGCTCTCCACTTCTCCCTCCTTCCTCCCCATCCCTCCTTCCCCCCTTCCCTTTCCTATTCTTCCTCCTCTCCTCCTCCCCCCATTCTCCTTTCCCCCTCTCCTTTTTCATCCTCTCCTTTCCCCCTATCCTTCAAACCCTCTCTTTCTCACCCTCTACTTCACCCTTTCCCCCCTTCCCCCACTCCTTACCCCACTCCTTCCCACCCACCCCCTTCTCCTTTCCCCTCTCCTCCTACTCTCTCTTTCTCTCTCTCTGTGCCTCTCCCCTCCATCCCCCTTACATTCTCCCTTCTCCTACCCTACCAATTGCCTCCCCCTTCTTCCCCCTTCCCACCCTCTACTTTTCCTCTCTCCTTCCATCCCTGTTCTCCTTCCCTATCTCCTTCCCCTCTCCATTCGCCCCTCCTTCCCCTGTCTCCTTCCCCCTTTCCTTCCCCCGTCTCTTACTCCTTCCCTCCCTTTTCCCTTCCCCCTTCCATTCACCCTCTACTTCACCTCCTTCTCCCCTCTCTTTACCCCCTCTTCCACCCCCTCTCCTTTCCCCTCTCCTTTCCCCTTCTTCCCCCTCGTTCCCCCATTCCTATGCCCGCCTCCTCCCCCTCTCCACCCCTCTCTACCTTCTACTTCCCCCCTCTCCACGCCTCTTCTCCTTTCCCCTCTTCTCCCCCTCCTTCCCCATCCACTCTTCCCACTCTCTGCCTCTCCCCTCCAATGTTACTTTCTCTCTTCTCCTACCCTACCAATCACCTTCTCCCCTCTACTCCGCCCCGTCCTCCCCCTCTCCTCCACCTGCTTCCTCCCCCTCCCACCCCTCCTCTCCTTCCCGTCTCTCATTCCTCCCTTCACGCTTCTTCTCCTTTCCCCTCTCCTTCCCCACTCACTCTCTCTGCCTCTCCCCTCCATCCCCCTTACTTTCTCCCCTCTCCTTCCCTACAAATCAGCTTCCCCTCTACTCCACTCCCACCCTCTCCTCCCACCACTCCTTCCCACCCGCTATCCCCCTCTCCTTCCCCCTCTCCCCATCTCCTTCCATCCCTCCACGCTGCCTCCTCACCCCTCTGCTTCACACCTTTCCCCATCTCCTTCCCCCTCCCCATTAACCCCTCTCCATCCCACCCTCCTTCCCCCCCCGTCCTTTCCCCCTCTCTCTCCTTACCTTCCAATGCCTCCCCCCATTCCCTTGCATTCCATCCCCTGCCTTCAACTCTCCTTCCCTCCGTCTACTTTTCCCCATCAATCCCTTCCCCCACGCCTTCCCCCCCTCTCCTTTGCCTTTCAAATAATGCTGTCTCTTTCCTTCCAAGGGATCTTGCTGGCCACTTGAAGATTCAAAGAGCGAAACTTTGGGATCAGGAGACCTCTGAGCAAAAGCTTTCTCCAGAGGGGACACGGTCCTGAGGCCTGGTCGGCAGGCTGCACCCCGTGGGGGGGCCCACGTGAGTTGTGTGTTTATTTACCATGAGGTTTAATCTCCTCTGGGGGACCCTGGGTTTTAGGGGCATCTGGTTAACTGGCTCCTGTCGGATTGGGACCCTGTCATTTTTAAAACAGATTTGAAGCCTGGGGTTAAAATAACCGAGGCCTGGGATTTGACACAAATACATCAATCCCCAGTGAGTGTCTGACAGACAGGACTCCCCAAGCAGGGAATTAAAATCTTAAACGAGAAAGTTGATCCAAAGACTTGGTCTAATATCAGAGTAATGCTACTTGTGGGATCTTGCTGTGTCTCAAATTACCTGCAGAGTGGCCTACATTACAATGGTCTCTCTCCCCCCTAGGAGGGGATTTCATTTGGGAGCTGAAACTCAGATGATGAAGAGACAGAGAGAATCCAGTCAATCTGCTGTGAGGAACCATCAGACAAGAGCTGGAACCAGAGAGAGAGAGAATAATCATTTACATACAGGCACACACACACAGGCACAGACAGACACACACACACACGCACACAGACACAGGTGCGCGCGCGCACACACACGAGAATTGTGGGGTTCAGGCTGTTTCTGTGATTTTCACCATAAGGGTGAGCTCTGGGCTGGAGGGGGGGGGGGGAGAGACAAAGAGACAGAAAGGTTGGAGAGGGAGTTAATGCACAGTCTGATCCCACAGATGATACTGCCTCCATTACTCACTGCAGCTCCCATCTTCATTCCCATGTTCCCTCTCTCTCTTCCCTAATCTTTCCTTCAATCCCCATCTCTCCCCATCCTTCCCATCTCCATCCTGTTCCCATTCCTCTGGAGATTCCCTTCCTACAACGCTCTGCCTCCTCACTAATTTTCCTGGAATTATTTAATCATTCAGTCTTTCCCAATCTCTCTATCGCTCTTCCTGGGCTTTTTCTCTCTCCCTCCGTCTGTCCTTTTCTCTCTCTCTCCCTGGGCTTTCTCTCTCTCTCTCTCTCTGTCCTTCTGTCACCCTCCCATCAGGTATTTATTTATTCTCCTTTCTGACTTTTTGTCTTGTCTTGTTCTCTCGCTGGGTTTTATTCTCGCCACCATCCCCTCTTCACCACAAACTGTCCCTCACTCTCTCTGCCCCTCCCCCATTCCCCACTCCCTCCCTGTCCACCTGTCGCAGAGGGTGACTTGGACTCTGTGACATGTGGGGGGAGGGAAGGCAATTGTGTGTGTGTGTGGGGGGGGTGGGGGTAATGGGGGGGGGGGAAGGGCGATGGGGGGGAGGGCGATGGGGAGGAGGGTGATGGGGTGGGGGGAGGAGGATGACGGGGTGCAGAAGGGTGACGGGGTGGGTGAGAAGGTGATGGGGTGGAGGGGGAAGAGGGGGGAGAAGGGTGAGGGGATGGGGGGGAGAAGGGTGAGGGGATGGGGGGGAGAAGGGTGAGGGGATGGGGGGGAGAAGGGTGAGGGGATGGGGGGGAGAAGGGTGAGGGGATGGGGGGGAGAAGGGTGAGGGGATGGGGGGGAGAAGGGTGAGGGGATGGGGGGGAGAAGGGTGAGGGGATGGGGGGGAGAAGGGTGAGGGGATGGGGGGGAGAAGGGTGAGGGGATGGGGGGGAGAAGGGTGAGGGGATGGGGGGGAGAAGGGTGAGGGGATGGGGGGGAGAAGGGTGAGGGGATGGGGGGGAGAAGGGTGAGGGGATGGGGGGGAGAAGGGTGAGGGGATGGGGGGGAGAAGGGTGAGGGGATGGGGGGGAGAAGGGTGAGGGGATGGGGGGGAGAAGGGTGAGGGGATGGGGGGGAGAAGGGTGAGGGGATGGGGGGGAGAAGGGTGAGGGGATGGGGGGGAGAAGGGTGAGGGGATGGGGGGGAGAAGGGTGAGGGGATGGGGGGGAGAAGGGTGAGGGGATGGGGGGGAGAAGGGTGAGGGGATGGGGGGGAGAAGGGTGAGGGGATGGGGGGGAGAAGGGTGAGGGGATGGGGGGGAGAAGGGTGAGGGGATGGGGGGGAGAAGGGTGAGGGGATGGGGGGGAGAAGGGTGAGGGGATGGGGGGGAGAAGGGTGAGGGGATGGGGGGGAGAAGGGTGAGGGGATGGGGGGGAGAAGGGTGAGGGGATGGGGGGGAGAAGGGTGAGGGGATGGGGGGGAGAAGGGTGAGGGGATGGGGGGGAGAAGGGTGAGGGGATGGGGGGGAGAAGGGTGAGGGGATGGGGGGGAGAAGGGTGAGGGGATGGGGGGGAGAAGGGTGAGGGGATGGGGGGGAGAAGGGTGAGGGGATGGGGGGGAGAAGGGTGAGGGGATGGGGGGGAGAAGGGTGAGGGGATGGGGGGGAGAAGGGTGAGGGGATGGGGGGGAGAAGGGTGAGGGGATGGGGGGGGAGAAGGGTGAGGGGATGGGGGGGGAGAAGGGTGAGGGGATGGGGGGGGGAGAAGGGTGAGGGGATGGGGGGGAGAAGGGTGACGGGGTTGGGGGGGAGAAGGGTGACGGGGTTGGGGGGGGAGAAGGGTGACGGGGTTGGGGGGGGAGAAGGGTGACGGGGTTGGGGGGGGAGAAGGGTGACGGGGTTGGGGGGGGAGAAGGGTGACGGGGTTGGGGGGGGAGAAGGGTGACGGGGTTGGGGGGGGAGAAGGGTGACGGGGTTGGGGGGGGAGAAGGGTGACGGGGTTGGGGGGGGAGAAGGGTGACGGGGTTGGGGGGGGAGAAGGGTGACGGGGTTGGGGGGGGAGAAGGGTGACGGGGTTGGGGGGGGGAGAAGGGTGACGGGGTTGGCGGGGGAGAGAAGGGTGACGGGGTTGGCGGGGGAGAAGGGTGACGGGGTTGGGGGGGGAGAAGGGTGACGGGGTTGGGGGGGAGAAGGGTGACGGGGTTGGGGGGGAGAAGGTGATGGGGTGGAGGGGGGTAGAAGGGTGACGGGGTTGGGGGGGAGAAGGGGCTGGGGGTAAGGGTGACGGGGTGCAGAAGGGTGACTAGGTGGGTGAGAAGGGTGATGGGGTGGCAGTGGGGAGGGGGTGAGAAGGGTGATGGGGGGGAGGGGGGGGAGAAGGGTGACGGGACTGGAGGGAACGGTGACGGGAGGGGAAGGTGACGGGAGCGGGAAGGTAATAGGTGGGTAAGCACGGGTGTGTACGAGCAGGGAAGGGAATAGTGTGTGTAGAGGGAGCATGAAGAATGAAAGCAAAAAGGAACATAGCAGGGTCTGAGTGATGTTTGTGAGGGAGGCCACATATACGAGTGGAATAAATTAACAGCACATACCTCAGGGACCTGCAGTGATGAAGCTCTCACTTGACCTTAACTGGAAGAAATAATAATAAACTGTCACAGAGAGTTAAAATACTCATTATTAAAGGTAGCAGACATTGGACATTGGCAAAGAGATTGTCATGGTGGACAGGGATTCAGATCCACAATAAAGGGATCACACCAGGACCTAACCAATGAACCACAGCAAAACAAGTTAACTACTGAATTATAGATGAATGCTCAAAAATATTCACCTCTGAATCAGTGTCATTGTACTTCAATGTAAACTCTCTGGCTGGAGCTTGTAGCTGAGAAGTTAGCACAAAACTGGCATCAGAGAAACACTTCAGTTTTCATTCCTTCCACTTCTCTATAAAATGAGATGACAAAAGAAACTTGTTGAGAGACATTCAGATAAACAAATGTATCTCTCAGCTTGAGTGTTAAACATCCACCTGTTAAAGGAGTTTCCAAAATCTACCACCATCAGTTCAGGACGGAAATTTACCAAATGATTTGAGAGATCTAATATTTTAATGACAAGATTATGTGGTAGAGATGGTTTGAGAGATTTGATAGATGCATCCAATTTTAAGATGTTTTTCTATCATTTTGTTCTATGAATACCCTCTATACTCACTACAGGCTAGGGCGGTGCAGCCGCAGTACCGGGTTTGTCTCCGTGGGAAATGGGAAGAGACGCGCTTTTCCAGACGGTAAGGCTGCAGGAGCTGGACAGAGGGATCCAGACCGAGAATAAACTCTTCCAGCGAGAAGCGAGCACCTTGAAAAATAACTTGTGGGTGAAAGGTTTACAATTCGGAGGTGAACAGCCGCCATCTTGGCCTGGAATTTGGACGCATGCGCAGAAGGATGTGTGACGTCACTGGGCGGGGCCTGAGAGTGTTTCATGCAGATGCTGAAAATCTGAGACTAGAATCATACAGATGTACAGCAGGAAACAGAGCCTTCGGTCCAACCCGTCCATGCCGACCAGATATTCCAACCCAATCTAGTCCCACCCGCCAGCGCCCGGCCCATATCCCTCCAAACCCTTCCTATTCATATACCCATCCAAATGCATTTTAAATGTTGTAATTGTACCAGTCTCCACCACTTCCTCTAGCAGCTCATTCCATACAGATATCACCCTCTGTGTGAAAAGGTTGCCGCTTAGGTCTTTTTTATCTTTCCCCTCTCACCCTAAACCTATGCCCTCTAGTTCTGGACTCCCCGACCCCAGGGAAAAGACTTTGTTTATTTATCCTATCCATGCCCCTCATAATTTTGTAAACATCTATTGGGTAACCCCTCAGCCTCCGATGCTCTAGGGAAAACAGCCCCAGCCTGTTCAGCCTCTCCCTATAGCTCAAATCCTCCAACTCTGGCAACATCCCTGTAAATCTTTTCTGACCCCTTTCAAGTTTCACAACATCTTTCCGATTGGAAGGACACCAGAATTGCACGCAATATTCCAACAGTGGTCTAACCACTGTGGTCCTGCATAGCTGCAACATGACCTCCCAACTCCTGTACTCAATACTCTGACCGATAAAAGAAGCATACGAAATGCTTTCTTAACTATCCTATCTACCTGCAACTCCATTTTGAAGGAGCTATGAACCTGCACTCTTTGTTCAACAACACTCCCCCGGACCTCACCATTAAGTGTATAAGTCCTGCTAAGATTTGCTTTCCCAAAATCCAGCACCTCGCATTTATCTGAATTAAACTCCATCTGCCACTTCTCAGCCCATTGGCCTATCTGGTCAAGATCACGTTGCAATCTGAGGTAACCCTCTTCGCTGTCCACTACATCTCCAATTTTGGTGTCATCTGCAAACTTACTAACTGTACCTCTTATGCTCTCATCCAAATCAAATCAGAAAGTGCTTGAGGAAGTCAGCAGGTCTGGCAAGAGATTTGGGCAGAGATACAGAGCGAACTATTCCATTCCTGTGTGCATCTTCTTCAGAACCCATTGCCCGGGTGGTGCAGTGTCCTGGCGTTAGCTTTATTTCACACAAACGTCTTCATCATCGGGAGAGAATGTTGCCTGCTCTGTTTGGGAAGGAATAAACGTCACAGTTCAGCCTAATGTCAACCGTTGAGAGAGAGAGAGCAATCATCTGGTCTGTGTGTGAAAGGGATTTATTAAATCAGCAAAGCTTTAAATACACCAGCATGGCCATAATAGAAAGAGAGAGACAGAGAGAGAGACTGTACGGTAATCCAAGATGGAGGATGGGAAAAATTGCTGGCTGTAAGAGCTGCTCCTTTTTTTGAGGTATTTTAGATGTTGGAGGTGATTTCCTCGAATCCCAGGAGCAGCAATTACTGTTTTATATGCTGTTACGTTGTTTTGGAACTTTGGGGGAAAAAACGTCAATACAACAGCAGTTTTAAAAGGGAGAAGAGCAGACAAAGGAAACACATGGTGTGGACAGTGCAGGAGACAGAGAGAGAGAGAGAACCTGCACAGTTACTGCCTTTGCTGTTTGAATTTCTGTATCGCTGGACATCGGAGTGCATCTGGGAAAATTAACAAACAGTGAAATTCACAACTAATCTTGGAGGAACTGTTGAGCAAACTTCACAGCACAGAATCAGATAAGTTAATTGTAGTTTTAAGTCGGTCCAAGAGAAAGGCTGCAGTAGAGAGTATAGTGGATTCTTTCTTGATTATATGTTTTTGGAGATAACTCTTTTGATTAAGCTTAAAATATAAGCCATAGCTATTAATTTAACCTGGGGCAGTGTTTGTAGAGGAATAAGACGGTGTTATTTTCTGGGTCTGTAGATTGTGAAGGAGCAAAAATGGCCTTTGCAGTGACATGTACTACTTGTCAGATGTGGGAGTTTAAAGAGAGTTTAAGGGTTACTGCGGATTATATCTGCCATAAATGCTGTTGGATGCGAATCTTATCAGATTGAGTGGATTGGTTGGAGAGACAGAAAGAAGAATTGAGGAATTTGCAACAGTATGTGATGGATGGCAGATATAGGAAGGGGGTGGGGAGGAGTGTCAGATACAATCACATAGATGGGTTAACTCCAGGAAGGGTAAGAGAGGTAGGCAGCTATTGCAGGAGTCTTTTGTGGATATACCCATTTCAAACAGGTATGCTGTTTTGGAAAATGTCAGGTTTGATGGATTCTCACGGGAACGTAGCACATACAGCCAAGTTTCTGGTGTTGAGACTGGCTCTAATGCAACGAGGGGTACGTCGGCTTCTAAGAGATCAATTGCGTTAGGGGATTCTGTAGTCAGAGGTACAGACAGACATTTCTGTGGTCAGCAGAGAAAAAGCAGAATGGTGTGTTGTTTCCCTGGTGCCAGGATCAAGGATGTCTCAGAGAGGGTGCAGAATGTTCTCACGGGGGAGAGGGGCCAGCAGGTGGTCATTGTCCACATTGGAACCAACAACATTGGAAGGGAAAAGGTTGAGCTACTCAAGGGAGATTACAGAGAGTTAGGCCGAATTATAAAAAGGAGGTCCTCAAGGGTAGTAATATCTGGATTACTCCCAGTGCTACGAGCTAGTGAGGGTAGGAAGAGGAGGATAGAGCAGATGAATGCATGGCTGAGGAGCTGGTGTATGGGAGAAGGATTCACGTTTTTGGATCATTGGAATCTCTTTTGGGATGGAAGTGACCTATACAGGTAGGACGGATTGCACCTAAATTGGAAGGGGACTAATATACTGGCAGGGAAATTTGCTAGAACTGCTTGGGAGGATTTAAATTAGTAAGGTGGGGGTGGGGGGGGGGGGCGTGCAGGGGAGAACCCAGGGAGATAGTGAGGAAAGAGATCGATCTGAGATGGGTGCAGCTGAGAACAGAAGTGAGTCAAACAGTCAGGGTAGGCAGGGACAATGTCGGACTATTAAATTGAACTGCATTTATTTCAATGCAAGGGGCCTAACAGGGAAGGCAGGTGAACTCAGGGCATGGTTAGGAACATAGGACTGGGATATCATAGCAATTACGGAAACATGGCTCAGGGATGGGCAGGACTGGCAGATTAATGTTCCAGGATACAAATGCTACAGGAAGGATAGAAAGGGAGGCAAGAGAGGAGGGGGAGTGGCATTTTTGATAAGGGATAGCATTACAGCTATGCTGAGGGAGGATATTTCTGGAAATACATCCAGGGAAATTATTTGGGTGGAACTGAGAAATAAGAAAGGGATGATCACCTTATTAGGATTGTATTATAGACCCCCCAATAGTCAGAGGGAAATTGAGAAACAAACTTGTAAGGAGATCTCAGCTATCTGTAAAAATAATAGGGTAGTTATTGTAGGAGATTTTAACTTTCCAATCATTGACTGGGACTGCCATAGTGTTAAAGGTTTAGATGGAGAGGAATTTCTTAAATATGTACAAGACAATTTTCTGATTCAGTATGTGGATATACCTACTAGAGAAGGTGCAAAACTTGACCTACTCTTGGGAAATAAGGCAGGGCAGGTGACTGAGGTGTCAGTGGGGGAACACTTTGGGGCCAGCGACCATAATTCTATTTGTTTTAAAATAGTGATGGAAAAGGATAGACCAGATTTAAAAGTTGAAGTTCTAAATTGGAGAAAGGTCAATTTTGGTGGTATTGGACAAGAACGTTCGAAAGCTGATTGGAGGCAGATGTTCGCAGGTAAAGGGATGGTTGGAAAATGGAAGCCTTCAGAAGTGAGATAACAAGAATCCAGAGAAAATATATTCCTGTCAGGGTGAAAGGGAAGTCTGGTAGGTATTGTGAATGCTAGATGATGAAAGAAATTGAGGGTTTGGTTAAGAAAAAGAAGGAAGCATATGTCAGGTATAGAGAGCATAGATCGATTGAATCCTTAGAAGAGTATGAAGAAAGTAGGAGTACACTTAAGAGGAAAATCAGGAGGGCAAAACGGAGACATGAGATAGCTGTTGCAAATAGAATTAAGGAGAATCCAAAGGGTTTTTACAAATATATTAAGGACAAAAGGGTATCGAGGGAGAGAATTGGACCCCACAAAGAACAGCAAGGCGGCCTTTGAGTGGACCCACAGAAAATGGGGGAGATACTAAATGAGTATGTTGCATCAGTATTTACTGTGGAAAAGAATATGGAAGATATAGACTGTAGGGAAATAAACGGTGACATCTTGCAAAAATGTCCACATTACAGAGGAGGAAGTGCTGGATGTCTTGAAACGGGTAAAGGTGGATAAATCCCCAGGACCTGATCAGGTGTACCCGAGAACTCTGTGGGAAGCTAGAGAAGTGATTGCTGGGTCTCTTACTGAGATATTTGCATCGTCGATAGTCACAGGTGAGGTGCCAAAGACTGGAGGTTGGCAAACGTGGTGCCACTGTTTAAGAAGAGCGGTAAAGACAAGCCAGGGAAATATAGATCAGTGAGCCTGACCTCGGTGGTGGGCAAATTGTTGGAGGGATTCCTGAGGGACAGAATGTACATGTATTTGGAAAGGCAAGGACTGATTATGGATAGTCAACATTGCTTTGTGCATGGGAAGTCATGTCTCACAAACTTGATTGAGTTTTTTGAAGAAGTAACAAAGATGATTGATGAGGGTAGAGCAGTAGATGTGATCTATATGGACTTCAGTAAGGCGTTCGACAAGGTTCCCTATGGGAGACTGATTAGCAAGGTTAGATCTCATGGAATACCTGGAGAACTAGCCATTTGGATACAGAACTGGCTCAAAAGCAGAAGATAGAGGGTGGTGGTGGAGGGTTGTTTTTCAGAGTGGAGGCCTGTGACCAGTGGAGTGCCACAGGATCGCTGCTGGGTCCTCTACTTTGTGTCATTTGCATAAATAATTTGGATGCGAGCATAAGAGGTACAGTTAGTAAGTTTGCAGCTGACACCAAAATTGGAGGTGCAGTGGACAGCAAACAGGTATACTTCAGATTACAACAGGATCTGGACCAGATGGGCCAATGGGCTGAGAAGTGGCAGATGGAGTTTAATTCAGATAAATGCGAGGTGCTGGATTTTGGGAAAGCAAATCTTAGCAGGACTTTTACACTTAATGGTAAGATCCTAGGGAGTGTTGCTGAACAAAGAGACCTTGGAGTGCAGGTTCATAGCTCCTTGAAAGTGGAGTCACAGGTAGATAGGATAGTGAAGAAGGCATTTGGTATGCTTTCTTTTATTGGTCAAAGTATTGAGTACAGGAGTTGGGAGGTCATGTTGTGACTATACACGACATTGGTTAGGCCACTGTTGGAACATTGTGTGCAATTTTGGTCTCCTTCCTATCAGAAAGATGTTGCAAAACATGAAAGGGTTCAGAAAAGATTTACAAGGATGTTGCCAGGGTTGGAGGATCTCAGCTTCAGGGAGAGGCTGAACAGGCTGGGGCTATTTTCCCTGGAGCATCGGAGGCTGAGGGGGTGACCCTATAGATGTTTACAAAATTATGAGGGGCATGGATAGCATAAATAGGCAAAGTCTTTTCCCTGGGGTCGGGGAGTCCAGAACGAGAGGGCATAGGTTTAGGGTGAGAAGGGAAAGATATAAAAGAGATATAAGGGGCAACGTTTTCAGAGATATAAGGGGCAGAGGGTGATACGGGTATGGAATGAGCTGCCAGAGGAAGTGGTGGAGGCTGATACAATTGCAACATTTAAGAGGCATTTGGATGGGTATATGAATAGGAGGTGTACGGAGGGATATGGGCCAGGTGCTGGCAGGTGGGACTAGATTGGGTTGGGATATCTGGTCAGCATGGAACTGAAGGCTCTGTTTCCATGCTGTACATCTCTAAGGCTCTATGAATCTATGCCTGCACTGAGCATAGGAAGTGATTCACTTAGTCATGTGTACTCAGTGAGCACCAACACATTCACACCTTTTACCTGTTCCTGGTGTGGGAAGGGGTTCATTCAGTTCTCCAATCTCAGCAGCTATCATTTTGTTTACATCAATGAGAAAACATGTAGATGCTATGATTGTGAGAAGAGCTTGATGAGTAGCAATGATTTGATGAAACGCCAACAAACACATTGTGGGGAGAGGCCATTCACCTGCACTATATGTCGCAATAGACTCAATTATTCATCCCAACATGTACACTCCAGTTAGGGGAGTCAGTTCAGCTAAGTTGGCTGTATTGTTGGTTTACAGAGCAGTGTGATGTGAACATCATGCGTTCAATTCCCATTACCAGTTTAAGATTACCATGAAGGACTCTCATTCTCAAATTCTTCCCTTGCCTGAGGTCTGGGCCCTCTGGTCAAATCACCATGAGTCGCTTCTCTCTGTAATGTTCTTGGGTCTTTTATTCATTGCTAAGGCTTGATTTGTATTTATAAATGTATTTTCACACATTCAGGGTTTCTGACTGTGATTCATAGCAACTGAAGTCCTTGTGAGGTGCAGTCACTGTTGCAAGAGATATAGTAGCTGTACATCTCTGCGGCTCTATTTAGGGCTCCGCTTCCCTGCACCAATTCTCCCATTTACCAATCCTACACAAATCCGGAAACTGCATCATCTCTCCCATTGAGTGTTATCCTGCCCCAGGTCCCCACTTAGAATTTAATGGCACCTGCATGAATTCTCCAATGATTGTTGCCCTGCATCAATTCCTTCCATTTAGTTGTTCCCTGATACACATCTTCAACGTACAGATGCCCTGCTGTTTTTTTTTTCATTAGTGATGCACTGAACTGAATCTCCAATTTACCAGTGCTCGCAACATTTCTTCTTTTTATTGATTCCCAGGCCCCTATTCCCCAATTTAGACATGCTCTGTTCCAATTTTTCAATATACTGGCACTCCCACAAATTTTCCCATTTATTGTTTTCACCAATTCCTTTTGTTAATTGTTCCCTGAAACACTTCTTCCACGTACCGATGCCCTGCAGAATTTCTTTTTTCATTTAGTGATGCACTGAACTGAATCTCCAATTTAACGATGCGTGCAACATTTTTTATTATTGATCCCCTGGCCCCTATTCTCCAAATTAGACATGTTTTGATTCAATTTTACAATATATTGGCACTCCCACCAATTTTCTAATGGGATGGCACTGTGCAGCAGATATCCCATTTATTGTTTCCACCACTGTTCCACCGTGGCACAGTGGTTAGCACTGCTGCCTCACAGCGCCTGAAGACCCGGGTTCAATTCCCGACTCAGGCGACTGACTGTGTGGAATTTGCACGTTCTCCCCGTGTCTGCGTGGGTTTCCTCCGGGTGCTCCGGTTTCCTCCCACAGTCCAAAGATGTGCGGGTCAGGTGAATTGGCCATGCTAAATTGCCCATAGTGTTAGGTAAGGGGTAATGTAGGGGTATGGGTGGGTTTCGCTTCGGCGGGTCGGTGTGGACTTGTTGGGCCGAAGGGCCTGCTTCCACACTGTAAGTCTAATCTAATCTAGTCTAATCTAATCAAAACTCCCATTTACTCATATCCCTGTACCAATTCTTCCACTTACTGGTGCCCTGGCCCGATTCTACCATTTAAGGGTGCCCTACTCTAATTCTCCCATTTACTGTTGCCATGCACCAATTCTCTAATTTAGCTCCACTGTGCACCAGGTCACTCATTTACTGTTGGCCCCCGCACCGATTCTCTCATTCAGTGTTGCTTAACACCATTTTCCCCAATTACTGAAGCCCTGAACAAGTTCTCCAGTTTTGCCTTACATCAATCTTCATATTGACTGATGCCCTCGCCCAATTTCAGGGTGCCCTACTCTCATTCCCACATCAAGTATTGTCCTGTCCCAATTTTCCCATTTCGTGCTACACTGCACCAATTCTCCCATTCACTGATAAACTGAAACTCTCCCATTTTTTGCTAACTGCACTAATTTGCCGTTATCCGATGCCCTGTTCCAAATTCTCTTATGTCAATTCTTCCAGTTAGTAGTTCCTTGGAATGATTCTCCAATTTCTGGAGCACTGCCAGAATTCTAAAATTGAGTCATAGACAAGTTGGAGTGAAGTGTCTGTTTCCATGGTGTACATCTCTATGATTGTATGACTATTTATGGCTCCGTTGCTTTGCACCATTTCTCCCATTTACCAATGCTGCACAATCCTGAAACTGCACCAACTCTCCCATTGAGTATTACCCTGCCCAATTTAAGGGCACTTGCAGGAATTCTCTAATTATTGAAGACCTGCATCAATTCCTTCCATCTAATTGTTCCCTGAAACACTTCTTCCACGTACGGGTGCCCTGCTGAATTGTTTTCATTTAGTGGTGAACTGAACTGAATCTCAAATTCATCGGTGGTTGCAGTATTTCTTTTTATTGATCCCCAGGCCCCATTCCCCAATTTAGACATGTTCTGCTCCAATTTTCTAATATATTGACACTCACACCAGTTTTCCAATGTAATGGCTCTGTGCACCAAATCTTCCATTTATTGATTCCCACCAAGTCTCCCATTTTCTTATACCCCTGTACTAATTCTTACATTTACTGATGCCTTAGCAGATTCTACCATTTAAGGGTGCGCTACTCTAATTCTCCCATTTCCTGGTGCCATGCACCCATTCTCTAATTTAGCTCCACTGTGCACCAGTTCTTCCATTCAGTATTTCCCTTCAATAATTCTCCCATTTAGTAGTCTGCTGCCAGCATTCTTACATCTTGCGATTACTGCATCAAATCTCCAAATTACCAAGCCTTAACATATCTTCCCTTTAGTGGTGAACTGCACCAACTCCTCCATCTCGTGGCGCACTGTATTGAATCTGGAACAATAATCCTTTCCAAGATATGTCCTATTTACTGGTTCACTGCCCGCGTTCTCCCATTTGCTCCAATTCGTGAAGTTATCAGCACCCTGCACCAGGTCTTTCATTTACTGATACCCCACAACAATTCTCCAATTCAGTGTTGCTTCGCACCATTTCCCCCAGTTACTGATTTCCTGAACAAGTTCTCCATTTTGTGTTGCCTTACAGCACTCCCCATACTGACTGATACCCTTGCCCAATTTAGGGGTGCCCTACTCTAAACCTCCCCAAAGGTAATGCCCTGCCCCAATCCTTCCATTCAGTGCAACACAGCATAACTCACCCATTTAGTGCTGAACTGCACTAATTCACCCATGATCTGATGCCCTGTTGCAAATGCTCACACTTCGATAACACCTTTCTCAAATTTTCCATTTATTTGTTTCTGGCAATGAGTCTTCAATTTAGTGGAGAGCTGTCAGAATTCTTAAATTTAGGCGTGGAGACGGTGGACTGAAGTGTCTGTTTCCATGCTGTACATCTCTAAGGCTGTAATTAGTGCTCCATTTCCCTGCACCAATTCTTCCATTTACCAATCCTGCACTAATTCGGGAATTTCATCAACTCACCCATTGAGTGTTATCCCGCCCCAGTCCACTTAGACTTTAATGGCACCTGCATGAATTCTCCAATTATTGTTGCTCTGCATCAATTCCTTTCGTTAATTGTTCCCTGATACACATCTTCCACGTACAGATGCCGTGCTGAATTGTTTTTTTTTTATTTCGTGATGCACTGAACTGAATCTCCAATTTACCAATGTCTGCAACATTTCTTCTTTTCCTGATTCCCTTTTCCCTATTCCCCAATTTAGACATGTTCTGCTACAATTTTCCAATATATTGGCACTCCCACCAATTTTCTAATGGGAAGGCACTGTGCAGCAGATATCCCATTTATTGATTCCCACCAAATCTCCTATTTACTCATATCCCTGCACAAATTCTTCCATTTACTGATGCCCGAGCCCAATTCTACCATTTAAGGGTGCCCCACTCTAGTTCTCTCATTTACAGGTGTCATGCACCAATTCTCTAATTTAGCTCCACTGTGTACCAGGACTCTCATTTACTGATGGCCCGCAATGATTCTCCAATTCAGTGTTGCTTAGCATCATTACCCCCAATTAATGATGTCCTGAACAAGTTCTCCATTCATTTTTGCCTTACACCAATCCTCATTTTGACTGATGTCCTCGCCCAATTTAGGGGTGCCCTACTCTTATTCCCAACATCAAGTATTGTCCTGTCCCAATTCTCCCATTTAGTGCTACACTGCCCCAATTTCTCCCATTTTGTGCTTCACTGAAACTCTCCTATTTGATTCTAACTGCACCAATTTGCCATTATCATATGCCCTGTTCCAAATTCTCTTATTTCGAGAAGCCCTTGCCCAATTCTTCCATTTATTAGTTCCTTGGAATGTTTCTCCAATTTCATGGAGAGCTGCCAGAATTCTAAAATTGAGTTATAGACAAGTTGGACTGAAGTGTCTGTTTCCATGGTGTACGTCTCTATGATTGTATGACTATTTATAGCTCCGTTGCTCTGCACCATTTCTCCCATTTACCAATCCTGCACAAATCCTGAAACTGCACCAACCCTCCCACTGAGTATTACCCTGCCCTATTTAAGGGCACCTGCAAGAATTCTCCAATTATTGATGACCTGCATCAATTCCTTCCATCTAATTGTTCCCTGAAATACTTCTTCCATGTACGGGTTCCCTGCTGAATTGTTTTCATTTAGTGGTGATCTGAACTGAATCTCAAATTCACTGGTGTTTGCAATATTTCTATTCCCCAATTTAGACATGCTCTGCTCCAATTTTCTAATATATTGACACACACACCAGTTTTCCAATGTAATGGCTATGTGCACCAAATCTCCCATTTATTGATTCCCACCAAGTCTCCCATTTACTCATACCCCTGTACTAATTCTTCCATATACTGATGCCTTAGCAGATTCTACCATTTAAAGTGCCCTACTCGAATTCTCCCATTTCCTGGTGAATTGCAACAACTCCCCCATTTCGTGGCACACTGTATTGAATCTGGAACAATAATCCTTTCCAACATTTGTCCTATTTTCTACTAAATGAGAGAATTGTTTCAGGGAAATACTGAATGGAAGAACTGGTGCACAGTGGAACTAAATTAGAGAATGGGTGCATGGCAACAGTAAATGGGAGTAGCACACCCATCAAAGGTAAAATCTGCTAAGGTATCAGTAAATGGGAGAATTAGTGCAGGGATATGAGTACGTGGGAGATTTGATGGGAATCAATAAATGGGCGATTCGGTGCACAGTACCATTACATTGGAAAACTGGTGTGAGTGTCAATATATTAGAAAAGTGGAGCAGGTCATGTCTAATTTGGGGAATAGGGGCCTGAGGATCAATAAAAAGAAGAAATGTTGCAAGCGGAGCACTAATTAGAGCCGTAGAGATGTACAACACGGAAACAGACCCTTCAGTCCAAATTGTCCACACCTAAAGTTAAGAATTCTGGCCTTTCTCCACTAAATTGGAGAATCATTGGAAAGAATTACTAAATGGAAACAATTGGAAAGGAATTTAACGAAATGTAAGAATTTGCCACAGGGCATCAGATAATGGGTGAATTAGTGCAGTTCAGCACTAAATGGGTGAGTTATACTGTGTTGCATGAAATGGGATAATTGGGGGAGGACAGTACATTTTGGAAGATTTAGAGTAAGGCACCCCTAAATTGAGCGAGGGCATCATCAACTTGAGGATTAGTTTAAGGCAAAACTGAATGGAGAACTTGTTCAGGATATCAGTAATTGGGGGAAATGTTGTTGAGCAATACTGAATTGGAGAATTAGTGTGGGCCATCAGTAAATGAAAGTCCTGGTGCAGGGTACTGATAACTTTGAGAATTGGAGCAAATGGGAGAACACGGACAGTGAATCAGTAAATAGGGTAAATGTTGCAAAAGGATTACTCGTGGAGATTCAACACAGTGCAACACAAAATTGGAGCATTGGTGCAGTTCAAGATATGTGTAGGATCGGTAATTTGGAGATTTGATGCAGGGATCTCTAAGATGAGACAATTCTAGCAGCACACTACTAAATGGGAGACTTGTTGCAGAGAAATACTGAATGGAAGAACTGGTGCACAGTGGAGCTAAATTAGAGAATGGGTGCATGGCACGAGGAAATGGGTGAATTAGAGTAGGACACCCTTAACTGGTAGAATCGGGCTCAGGCATCTGTAAGTGGGAGAATTAGTACAGGGGTATGAGTACAGGGAGATTTAGTGGAATCAATAAATGGGAGATTCAGTGCCATTACATTGGAAAACTGCTGTGAGTGTCAATATATTAGAAAATTCAAGCAAAGCATTTCGAAATTGGGGAATAGGGGCCTGGGGATCAATAAAAAGAAATGTTGCAAACATTGGTAAATTGGAGATTCAGTTCAGTGCACCACTAAATGAAAACAATTCAGCAGAGCATCGTACGTAGAAGAAGTGTTTCAGGGAACAATTAAATGGAAGGAATTTATGCAGGACATCAATAATTGGAGAATTCATGCTGGCGGCTTTTAATTGAGCAGAACAACAATAATAATAATGGGAGAGTTGGTGCAGTTTCAGAATTTGTGCAGGATTGGTAAATGGGAGAAATGTTTTTGAACAATGGAGCCATAAGTAGAGCCATACAGTCATAGAGGTGTACAACATAGAAACAGATATTTCACTCCAACTTATTTATGTCTTAATTTTAGAATTCTGGCAGCACGCCACGAAAGTGGAGAACCATTCCAAGAAACTACTAAATGGAAGAATTGGGCAAAAGCTTATCGAAATAAGAGAATTTGGAAAAGGACATCTGATAGCTGGAGAATTGATGCAGTTAGCACCAAATGGGAAAACTGGGGCAGGAGAATAATTGATGCTGGAATGAGAGTAGGGCACCCCTAAATTGGGCAAGGGCATCAGTCAGGATGAGGATTGGTGTAAGGCAGCACTGAGTGGTGAACTTGTTCAGGACATCAGTAATTGGGGGCAATCGTGTGAAGTAGCACTGATTTGGAGAATTGGTGCAGGGCATCAGTAAATGAAAGACCTGGTGCAAAGTGCTGATAACTTCGAGAATTGGAGCAAATGGGAGAACATGGGCAGTGAACCAGTAAATAGGACAAATGTTGCAAAGGATTAGTGTTTGAGATTCAATAAAGGGCTCCCCACAATGCGGGAGTTGGTGCAGCTCACCACTAAAGGGAACATATGTGTCGGATTGGTAATTTGGAGATATGATGCAGGGATCATAAGATTAGAAAATCCTGGCTGCAAACTACTAAATGGGAGAATAGTTGCAGGGAAATACTGAATGGATGAACTGGTGCACAGAGAAGCTAAGTTAGAGAATGGGAGAATTAGAGTAGGGCACCCTCAAATGATTGTGTCAGCTAGGACATCAGTAAATTGAAGAATTAGCACAAGGGTATGAGTAAATGGGAGATTCGGTGCATTGTGCCATTACATTGGAATGCTGGTGTGAGTGTCAATATATTAGAAAATTGGAGCACAACATTTCTAAATTGGGGAATAGGGCCAAGCAATCTATATAAAGAAGAAATGTTGCAAGCATCAGTAAATTCAGATTCAGTTCAGTGCATCACTAAATGAATAAAATTCAGGAGGGCATCCGTACATGGAAGATGTGTTTCAGGGAACAACTAAATGGAAGGAATTGATGCAGGGCAACAATAATTGGAGAATTCATGCAGGTGTCATTAAAGTCTAAGTGGGAAGACTGAGGCAGGATAACACTCAATGGGTGAGTTGGTGAAATTCCCGAATTAGAGCAGGATTGGTAAATGGGAGAATTGGTGCGGGGAAGTGGAGCACTAATTACATCTTTAGAGACGTACAGCACGGACACAGAACCCTCATTCCGACGTGTCCACACCTAAATTGGCAGCTCTCCACTAAGTTGGAGAATTGTTGCAAGGAATTACTAAATGGAAAAATTGGGAAAGGGCTTATCGAAATGTGAGAATTTCTCACAGGGCATCAGATAATGGGAGAATTAATGCAGTTCAGCACTAAATGGGTGAGTTATGCTGTGTTGCACTAAATGGGAGGATTGGAGCAGGACAATACGTTTTGGGAGATTTAGAGTAGGGCACCCCTAAATTGGGCAAAGCATCAGTCAGTATGGGAATTGGTGGAAGACAATACTGAGTGGAGAACTTGTTCAGGACGTCAGTAATTGGGGGAAATGGTGTTAAGCAACACTGAATTGGAGAATCATTGCAAGGAACTACCAAATGTAAAAAAATTCACAAAGGGCTTATCGAAACGTGTGAGAATTTGCAACAGGGCATCAGATAATGGGTGAATTAGTACAGTTCAGTACAAAATGGGCGACTTATGCTGTGTTGCACTAAATGGGAGAATTGGGGCAGGACAATACATTTTGGGAGATTTAGAGTAGGGCACCTCTAAATTGGGAGAAGGCATTAGTCAGTATGTGGTTTGATGTAGGGCACCACTGAGTGGAGTACTTGTTCGGGACGTCAGTAATTGGGGAAATGGTGCAAAGCAACACTGAATTGGAGAATTGGTGTGGGGCATCAGTAAATGAAAGTCCTGGTGCAGGGTGCTGATAACTTTGAGACTTGGAGCAAATGGGAGAATACGGACAGTGAATCAGTAAATAGGACATATGTTGCAAAGAATTAGTGTTAGAGATTCAATACAGTGCACCACGAAATGGGGGAGTTGGTGTAGTTCACCACTAAAGGGAGGATATGTGTAGGAATGGTAATTTGGAGATTTGATGCAGGGATCGCAAGATTAGAGAATTCTGGCAGCGGACTACTAAATGGGAGAATAGTTGCAGGGAAATACTGAATGGAAGGACTGGTGTACAGTGGAACTAAATTAGAGAATGGGTGCATGACACCAGTAAATGGGTAATTAGAGTAGGGCACCCTTAAATGGTAGAGTCAGCTAAGGCATCAGTAAATGGAAGAATTAGTACAGGGGTATAGTAAGTGGGAGATTTGGTGGGAATCCGTAAATTGAAGATTCGGTGCACAGTGCCATTACATTGGGAAACTGATGTGTGTGTCAATATATTAGAAAATTGGAGCAGAGCATGTCTAAATCGGGGAATAGGGGCCTGGGGATCAATAAAAAGAAGAAATGTTGCAAGCGGAGCACGAATTAGAGCCGTAGAGATGTACAGCACAGAAACAGACCCTTCAGTCCAAATTGTCCACACCTAAAGTTAAGAATTCTGGCCGCTCTACACTAAATTGGAGAATCATTGGAAAAAAACTACTGGGAACAAAACTAAATGGAAACAATTGGAAAAGAGTTTAACGAAATGTAAGAATTTGCCACAGGGCATCGAGATAATGGGAGAATTAGTGCAGTTCAGCACTAAATTGGTGAGTTATGCTGTATTGCATGAAATGGGATAATTGAGGGAGGACAATATCTTTTGGAAGATTTAGAGTAGGGCACCCCTAAATTGGGCGAGGGTATCAGTCAATATGAGGATTAGTTTCAGGCAAAACTGAATGGAGAACTTGTTCAGGACGTCAGTAATTGGGGGAAATGGTGCTAAGCAACACTGAATTGGAGAATTGTTGTGGGGTATCAGTAAATGAGTGGCCTGGTGCACAGCGGAGCTAAATTAGAGAATTGGTGCATGGGAACAGTAAATGGGAGAATTAGAGTAGGGCACCCTTAAATGGTAGAATCGGGCTCGGGCATCAGTAAATGGAAGAGTTATTACAAGGTTATGAGTAAAAGCGAGATTTGGTGGAAACAATAAATGGGAGATCTGGTGCACAGTGCCGTTCCATTAGAAAATTGGTGGAAGTGCTAATATATTGGAAAATTAGAGCAGTGCATGTCTAATTTGGGGAATAGGGGCCAGGGAATCAATAAAAAGAAGAAAATGTTGCACGCATCAGTAAATTGGAGATTCAGTTCAGTGCATGACTATATGAAAAACACATTCAGCAGGGCATCCGTACGTGGAAGAAGTGTTTCAGGGAACAACTGAATGGAAGGAATTGATGCAGGGCAACAATAATTGGAGAATTCATGCAGGTGCCATTGAATTCTAAGTGGGAGGACTGGGGCAGGATAACCTCAATGGGTGAGTTGGTGATATTCCCGAATTAGTGCAGGATTGGTAAATGGGAGAATTGGTGCAGGGAAGTGGAGCACTAATTACAGCCTTAGAGACGTACAGCACGGAAACAGACCCTTCAGTCCAACTTGTCCAAGCCAAAATTCAAGAATTCTGGCAGCGCTCCACTAAATTGGAGAATCATTGCAAGGAACTAATAAATGGAAATATTTGGGAAAGGGCTTATCGAAATGTGAGTCATTACAACAGTGCAGTTCAGTGCGAAATGAGTGAATTATGCTGTGTCGCAAAAATGGGAGAATTGGGGCAGGACAATACCTTTCCAGAGATTTAGAGTAGCGCACCCCTAAATTGA
Organism: Hemiscyllium ocellatum; assembly: GCF_020745735.1. NCBI lineage: Eukaryota > Metazoa > Chordata > Chondrichthyes > Orectolobiformes > Hemiscylliidae > Hemiscyllium > Hemiscyllium ocellatum. The sequence goes on along the minus strand of NC_083443.1, from coordinate 1,016,246 downwards.
GCGATAGCATCAGTCAGTATGAGGATTGATGTAAGGCAGCACTGAGTGGAGAACGTGTTCAGGACATGAGGAGCTGGAGCAGCGTCACTGCTACCTCCTGTATTATAGAAAATAAAGGAGCTGGAGCAGTGTTCCTGCTTCCTCCTGTATTATAGAAAATACAGGAGCTGGAGCAGCGTCTCTGCTTCCTCCTGTATTATAGAAAATAAAGGGGCTGGAGCAGCGTCATTGCTTCCTCCTGTATTATAGAAAATAAAGGAGCTGGAGCAGTGTTCCTGCTTCCTCCTGTATTATAGAAAATACAGGAGCTGGAGCAGCGTCACTGCTTCCTCCTGTATTATAGAAAATAAAGAAGCTGGAGCAGCGTCACTGCTTCCTCCTGTACAGTAGAAAATTAAAGAGCTGGAGCAGCATCTCCATTTCCTCCTGTATTATAGAAAAATATCTGAGTCCGAAACTGAGGAGACTGTAAATTTCCTAGTTATACATATTTATTAAACCCCCTAGCCCACAGTCAGTGCACTAAACTAAGGAGACTGAATTTTCTTCTTTTATATACATTGAAACAGTCAGTCCAGAGTAAGTGCCCCAAACTGAGGAGACTCTAAATATCCTGGTTTTATATATATGTGCCCTATAATGATCAGGCTCGAAATGTCCTGGTTACATATATTTATTTAACCATCCAGCACAGAGTCAGTACCCCAAACTGAGAAGCTGAATGTCCTGATTATATATTTATTAACTAGCCAGCAGAAAGTCAGTGCCCCAAACTGAGGAGACTCTAAATCTGTAGTTATATAACAGACAGCACACAGTCAGTGCCTTAAAATGAGGAGACTCTTAAAACTCCTGGTAATTTATGTGTATTTATCCATCCAGCACATAGTCTGAGCCCTAAACTGAGGAGACTCAAAATCTTTAGTTATGTATATTTATTTAACCCGCCAGCGCAAGTCAGTGCCCTAAACTGAGGAGACCCTAAATTTCTGGTTATATATATTTAACCAGACAGCACAGAGACAGTGCCCTAAAATGAACAGACTCTAAATCTCCTGGTTATATATATTTATTAAATCATCCAGCACAGAGTCAGTGCTCTAGACTGAGGAGAATCTGAATTTCCTGGTTTTATATATTTATTTATTTAACTAGCTAGCAAAATGTCTCTGCCCGAAACTGAGGAGACTCTAAATATTCTGGTCATACATAATTAACCTGATAGCACCTGGGGCTGTAAAGGAGAAGGGTGGGGGTGGGGGGGGGTGTTGGAAAGGAGAATGGGGCTGGATAGGAAGGAGGGCGTGGTCTGGAAAGGATGGGGGGGAGCTGGAAAGGAGACTGGTGGCCTGGAAAGGGGCTGGAAAGGAGATAGGGGCCTGGAAGGAGAATGGGGGGAGGGGTGTGTGTGGAAACGATAGGGAGGGCCTCGAAAGGATAGGGGGTGCCTGGAAAGGAGAATGGGGCTGGAAAAGTTGTGGGGGGCTGGAAAGGAGAATGGGGCTGGAAAGGATGGGGGGAGCTGTAAAGGAAGGAGGTGCTGGAAAGAATGGGGGGGCTGGTAGGAATGGGTGTGCTGAAAAGGATGGGGGTGCTCTCCTGAGTTTACACACTCGTTAGTTTAGGACACTGACTATGTGCTGGCTGGTTAAATATATATAACCAGGAGATTTACACTCTACACAGTTTGGGGCACTGACTCTGTACTGACTGGTTAAATATAGATATATATAAAACGAGGAGATATCCACTCTCCTCAGTTTAGGGCACTGACTTTGTTCTGACTGGTTAAATATATATAAACAGGAGATTTCCATTCTCCTTAGTTTAGGCACTGACTCTGTGCTGACTAGTTAAATATATATATAGAAATATACAACTAGGAGATTTCCACTCTCCTCAGTTGAGAGCACTAACTCTGTGCTGGCTGGTTAAATATATATATAGAAATATATAACCATGAGATTTACACTCTCCTTAGTTTAAGGCACTGACTATGTGCTGACTGGTTTAAAGATATATCACCAGGAGATTTACACTCTCCTCAGTTTCGAGCACTGACTCTATACTGGCTGGTGAAATATATATATTTAAAACCAGGACATTTACACTCTTCTTAGTTTAGGGCACTGACTATGTGCTGACTGGTTTAAATATATATATAGAAATATATAACCAGGAGATTTACACTCTCCTTAGCTGAGGCACTGACTCTGTGCTGGCAGGTTTAAATATATATACATAACCTGGAGATTTCCACTCGCCTTAATTTAGGGTGCTGACTCTGTGCTGGCTTGTTAAATATGTATAACCAGGAGATTTACACTCTCCTCAGTTTAGGGCAGAGTTACACTCTCCTTAGTATAGGGCACTGTCGATGTGCTGGCATGTTCAAATATATATAAGTAACCAGGAGATTTCCACTCTCCTTAGTTTCGGGCACTGACTTTGTGCTGGCTGGTTAAATATATATAACCAGGAGATTTACACTCTCCTCAGTTGAGGGCACTGACTGTACTGGCTGGTTAAATATATATAATCAGGAGATTTACACTCTTCTCAGTTTAGGGCACTGACTCTGGACTGGCTGGTTAAATGTACATATATACATATATATAAAACCAGGAGATTTCCACTCACCTTAGTTTAGGGCACTGACTATGTGCCGGCTGCTCTAAATATATATACATAACCAGGAGATTTCCACTTTCCTCAGTTTAGGGCACTGATTCTGTGCTGGCTGGTTAAATATAGATATAACCAGGAGATTTACACTCTTCTCAGTTGAGGGCACTGACTCTGTACTGGATGGTTAAATGTATACATAGAAATATATAACCAGGAGATTTCTACTCTCCTTAGTTTAGGCACTGTCTCTGTGCTGGCTGGTTAAATATATATATAGAAATATATAACGAGGAGATTTCCACTCTCCTCAGTTTCGGGCACTGACTCTGTACTGGCTGGTTAAATGTAGATATGACCAGGACATTTAGGTTCGTGCACTGACTTTGTGCTGACTGTTTAAAGATATATAACCAGGAGATTTACAGTCTTCTCAGTTTTGGGCAGATTTACACTCTCCTTAGTTTAGGGCACTGACTATGTGCTGGCTGGTTAAATATATATGTAGAAATTTGTAACCAGGAGGTTTACACTCTCCTCAATTTAGGGTAGTGACTGCATGTTTCAATATATTGAAAAAACCAGGATATTTCCACTCTCCTTAGTATCGGCACTGACTCTGTGCTGGCTGGTTAAATATATATTTAGAAATATATAACCAGGATATTTACACTCTCCTCAGTTTAGGGCACTGACTTTGTGCTGGCTGGTTAAATATATATAACCAGGAGATTTACACTCTCCTCAGTTTAGGGTAGTGACTGCATGTTTAAATATATAGAAAAAACAGGAGATTTCCACTCTCCTTAGTTTAGGGCACTGACTATGTGCTGGCTGGTTAAATATATTTCGATAGAAATATATAACCAGGAGATTTCCACTCTTCTTAGCTTAGGGCACTGACTATGTGCTGGCTAGTTTAAATATAAATATACATAACCAGGAGATTTCCACTCTCCTTAGTTTAGGGCACTGACTCTGTGCTGGCTGGTTAAATATATTTCTATAGAAATATATAAGCTGGACATTTCCACTCCTCTTAGTTGTAGTGGTTCTGTTCGCCGAGCTGGAAGTTTTTGTTGCAAACGTTTCGTCCCCTGGCTAGGAGACATCATCAGTGCTCTGGAGCCTCCTGCGAAGCGCTTCTTCGATGTTTCTTCCGGCATTTATAGTGGTCTGTCCTTGCCGCTTCCGGGTGTCAGTTTCAGCTGTCCGCTGTAGTGATTGGTATATTGGGTCCAGGTCGATGTGTCTGTTGATGGAATTTGTGGATGAATGCCATGCGTCTAGGAATTCCCTGGCTGTTCTCTGTCTGGCTTGCCCTGTGATAGTAGTGTTTTCCCAGTCGAATTCATGTTGCTTGTTGTCTGAGTGTGTGTGGCTACTGGGGATAGCTGGTCGTGTCGTTTCATGGCTAGTTGGTGTTCGTGGATGCGGATTGTTAGCTGTCTTCCTGTTTGTCCTATATAGTGTTTTGTGCAGTCCTTGCATGGTATTTTATAAACTACATTAGTTTTGCTCATGTTGGGTATTGGCTCCTTTGTTCTAGTAAGTTGTTGTCTGAGCGTGGCTGTTGGTTTGTGTGCCGTTATGAGTCCTAGGGGTCGCAGTAGTCTACATATACCCCTTACCTAACACTAGGTGCAATTTAGCATGGCCAATTCATCTGGCCCGCACATCTTTGGACTGTGGGAGGAAACCGGAGCACCCGGAGTAAACCCACGCAGACACGGGGAGAATGTGCAAACTCCACACAGTCAGTCACCTGAGGCGGGAATTGAACCCAGGTCCCTGGCGCTGTGAGGCATCAGTGCTAACCACTGTGCCACCGTGCCGCCCTTACCTAAAATGGAGATATAACCAGGAGATTTACACTCTCCTCAGTTTAGGGCAGATTAACACTCTCCCTAGGTTAGGGCACTGACGATGTACCGGCTGGTTAAATATATATAACCAGGAGAATTACACGCTCCTCAGTTTAGGGCACTGACTCTGTACTGGCTGGTTAAATATGTATAACCAGGAGACTCAGTTTAGGGTACTGACTGCATGTTTAAATATATAGCAAAAACCAGGAGATTTCCACTCTCCTTAGTTTAGGCACTGACTCTGTGCTGGCTGGTTAAATATATATCTAGAAATATATAACCAGGAGATTTCCACTCTCCTTAGTTTAGGGCACTGACTCTGTACTATCTGGTTAAATATAGATATAACCAGGTATTTACACTCTCCTCAGTTTCGGGCACTGACTTTATGCTGGCTGGTTAAATATATATAACCAGGAGATTTACACTCTCCTCAGTTTAGGGCAGATTTACTCTCCTTAGTTTAGGGTATGACTGCATGTTTAAATATATAGCAAAATCAGGAGATTTACACTCTCCTTAGTTTAGGGCACTGACTCTTTGCTGTCTGGTTAAATATAGATATAACCAGGAGATTTCCACTCTCCTTAGATTAGGGCACTGACTATGTTCTGGCTGGTTTAAATATATATATCCAGAGGATGTCCACTCTCCTCAGTTTAGGACACTGACTCTGTGCTGGCTAGTTAAATATATATCTAGAAATATATAACCAGGAGATTTCCACTCTCCTTAGTTTATGGGCACTGACTCTGTACTGTCTGGTTAAATATAGATATAACCAGGAGATTTACACTCCTCAGTTTGGGGCACTGACTTTATGCTGGCTGGTTAAAGATATAAAACCAGGAGATTTCCACTCTCCTCAATATCGGGCACTGACTCTGTGCTGGCTGGTTAAATAGAAATATATAGAAATATAAAACCAGGAGATTTCCACTCTCCTCAGTTTAGGACACTGACTCTGTGCTGGCTGGTTAATTATATAAAACAAGGAGATTTACTCTCTGCTCAGTTTAGGGTACTGACTGCATGTTTAAGTATATAGCAAAAATCAGGAGATTTCCACTCTCCTTAATTTAGGCACTGACTCTGTGCTGGCTGGTTAAATATATATATGTTTAGACATATATGACCAAGAGATTTCCACTCTCATTAGCTTAGGGCACTGAGTATGTGCTGGCTAGTTTAAATATTAATATACATAACCAGGAGATTTCCACTCTCCTTAGTTTAGGGCACTGACTCTGTACTGTCTGGTTAAATGTAGATATAACCAGGACATTTAGGTTCGTGCACTGACTTTGTGCTGGCTGTTTAAAGATATATAACCAGGAGATTTACAGTCTTCTCAGTTTTGGGCAGATTTACTCTCTCCTTAGTTTAGGGCACTGACTATGTGCTGGCTGGTTTAAATATATATACATAACCAGGAGATTTCCACTCTCCTTCGTTTAGGGTACTGTCTCTGTGCTGGCTGGTTAAATATATATGTAGAAATTTGTAACCAGGAGGTTGACACTCTCCTCAATTTAGGGGAGTGACTGCATGTTTCAATATATTGAAAAAAACCAGGATATTTCCACTCTCCTTAGTATCGGCACTGACTCTGTGCTGGCTGGTTAAATATATATTTAGAAATATATAACCAGGATATTTACACTCTCCTCAGTTTAGGGTAGTGACTGCATGTTTAAATATATAGAAAAAATAGGAGATTTCCACTCTCCTTAGTTTCGGACACTGACTATGTGCTGGCTGGTTAAATATATTTCTATAGAAATATATAATCAGGAGATTTCCACTCTTCTTAGCTTAGGGCACTGACTATGTGCTGGCTGGTTAAATATATTTCTATAGAAATATATAACCAGGAGATTTCCACTCTTCTTAGCTTAGGGCACTGACTATGTGCTGGCTAGTTTAAATGTAAATATACATAACCAGGAGATTTCCACTCTCCTTAGTTTAGGGCACTGACTATGTGCTGGCTGGTTAAATATATTTCTATAGAAATATATAACCAGGAGATTTCCACTCTCCTTAGTTTAGGGCACTGACTCTGTGCTGGCTGGTTAAAGATATATATATATAGAAATATATAAGCAGGACATTTCCACTCCTCTTAGTTTAGCACACTGACTATGTGCTGGCTGGTTAAATATAGATATAACCAGGAGATTTAGTTTCGGGCACTGACTTTTTGCTGTCTGGTTAAATATATATATAGAAATATATAACCAGGAGATTTACACTCTCCTCAGTTTCGGGCACTGACTTTGTACTGGCTGGTTAAATGTACACATATATGTATAAAACCAGGAGATTTACACTCTTCTCAGTTTAGGGCAGTTTAAAACTCTCTCCTCACTTTCCGGCGCTGACTTTGTACTGGCTGGTTAAATATAGATATAATCAGGAAATTTTCACTCCCCTTAATTTAGGGCACTGACTATGTGCTGGCTGGTAAAATGGAGATATAACCAGGAGATTTACACTCTCCTCAGTTTAGGGCACTGACTCTGTTCTGGCTGGTTAAAGGTACATACATATATATATATATATATATATATATATATATAAAACAACCAGGAGATTTACACTCTCCTCAGTTTAGGGCAGATTAACACTCTCCTTAGGTTAGGGCACTGACGATGTACCGGCTGGTTAAATATATATAACCAGGAGATTTACACTCTCCTCAGTTGAGGGCACTGACTCTGTACTGGCTGGTTAAATATATATAATCAGGAGATTTACACTCTCCTCAGTTTGGGGCAGATTAACACTCTCTTTAGGTTAGGGCACTGACGACGTGCTGGCTGGTTAAATATGTATAACCAGGAGACTTACACTCTCCTCAGTTTTGGGCAGATTTACTCTCCTGAGTTTAGTGTATTGACTGCATGTTTAAATATATAGAAAAAACCAGCAGATTTCCACTCTCCTTAGGCACTGACTCTGTACTCTCTGGTTAAATATAGATATAACCAGGAGATTGCCACTCTCCCCAGTTTCGGGCACTGACTTTGTGCTGGCTGGTTAAATATATATAACCAGGAGGTTAAACTCTTATCAGTTTAGGGCAGATTTACTCTCCTTAGTTTAGGGTACTGACTGCGTGTTTAAATATGTGGCAAAAACAAGGAAATTTCCACTCTCCTTTGCTTAGGCACTGACTCTGTGCTGGCTGGTTAAATATACAAAACAAGGAGATTTACTCTCTGCTCAGTTTAGGGTACTGACTGGATGTTTAAATATATAGCAAAAACCAGGAGATTTCCACTCTCCTTAATTTAGGCACTGACTCTGTGCTGGCTGGTTAAATATATATATGTTTAGAAATATATGGCCAGGAGATTTCCACTCTCATTATCTTAGGGCACTGAGTATGTGCTGACTAGTTTAAATATTAATATACATAACCAGGAGATTTCCACTCTCCTTAGTTTAGGGCACTGACTCTGTACTGTCTGGTTAAATGTAGATATAACCAGGACATTTAGGTTCGTGCACTGACTTTGTGCTGGCTGTTTAAAGATATCTCACCAGGAGATTTACAGTCTTCTCAGTTTTGGGCAGATTTACACTCTCCTTAGTTTAGGACACTGACTGTGCTGGCTGGTTTAAATATATATACATAACCAGGAGATTTCCACTCTCCTTCGTTTAGGGCACTGTCTCTGTGCTGGCTGGTTAAATATATATGTAGAAATTTGTAACCAGGAGGTTTACACTCTCCTCAATTTAGGGCTGTGACTGCATGTTTCAATATATTGAAAAAACCAGGATATTTCCACTCTCCTTAGTATCGGCACTGACTCTGTGCTGGCTGGTTAAATATATATTTAGAAATATATAACCAGGATATTTACACTCTCCTCAGTTTAGGGCACTGACTTTGTGCTGGCTGGTTAAATATATATAACCAGGACATTTACACTCTCCTCAGTTTAGGGCACTGACTCTGTAGTGTCTGGTTAAATATAGATATAACCAGGAGATTTAGTTTCGGGCACTGACTTTTTGCTGTCTGGTTAAATATATATATAGAAATATATAACCAGGAGATTTACACCCTCCTCAATTTCGGGCACTGACTTTGTACTGTCTGGTTAAATATAGATATAACCAGGAGATTTACACTCTCCTCAGTTTCGGGCAGATTTACTCTCCTGAGTTTAGTGTATTGACTGCATGTTTAAATATATAGAAAAAACCAGCAGATTTCCACTCTCCTTAGGCACTGACTCTGTACTCTCTGGTTAAATATAGATATAACCAGGAGATTGCCACTCTCCCCAGTTTCAGGCACTGACTTTGTGCTGGCTGGTTAAATATATATAACCAGGAGGTTAAACTCTTATCAGTTTAGGGCAGATTTACTCTCCTTAGTTTAGGGTACTGACTGCGTGTTTAAATATGTGGCAAAAACAAGGAAATTTCCACTCTCCTTTGCTTAGGCACTGACTCTGTGCTGGCTGGTTAAATATACAAAACAAGGAGATTTACTCTCTGCTCAGTTTAGGGTACTGACTGGATGTTTAAATATATAGCAAAAACCAGGAGATTTCCACTCTCCTTAATTTAGGCACTGACTCTGTGCTGGCTGGTTAAATATATATATGTTTAGAAATACATGACCAAGAGATTTCCACTCTCATTAGCTTAGGGCACTGACTCTGTACTATCTGGTTAAATATAGATATAACCAGGTATTTACACTCTCCTCAGTTTCGGGCACTGACTTTATGCTGGCTGGTTAAATATATATAACCAGGAGATTTACACTCTCCTCAGTTTAGGGCAGATTTACTCTCCTTAGTTTAGGGTATGACTGCATGTTTAAATATATAGCAAAATCAGGAAATTTACACTCTCCTCAGTTTAGGACACTGACTCTGTGCTGCCTGGTTAAATATATATATAGAAATAGATAACCAGGAGATTTCCACTCTTCTTAGTTTAGGCACTGACTCTGTGCTGACTGGTTAAATATATTTCTATAGAAATATATGACCAGGAGATTTCCACTCTTCTTAGTTTAGGGCATCGACTATGTGCTGGCTAGTTTAAATATAAATATACATAACCAGGAGATTTCCACTCTCCTTAGTTTAGGGCACTGACTCTGTGCAGACTGGTTAAAGATGTATATATATATATATATAAATATATAAGCAGGAGACTTCCTCTCCTCTTTATTTAGGACACTGACAATGTGCTGGCTGGTTTAAATATATATATATATATATACATAACCAGGAGATTTCCTCTCTCCCTAGTTTAGGGCACTGACTCTGGCTGGTTAAATATATATATAGAGAAATATATAACCAGGAGATTTCCACTCTTCTTAGTTTAGGGCACTGACTATGTGCTGGCTAGTTTAAATATAAATATACATCACCAGGAGATTTCCACTCTCCTTAGCATAGGCACTGACTCTGTGCTGGCTAGTTAAATATATGTTTAGAAATATATAACCAGGAGATTTACTCTCTCCTCAGTTTCGGGCACTAGGAGATTTACACTCTCAGTTTAGGGCAGATATACTCTCCTTAGTTTAGGGTACTGACTGCATGTTTAAATATACAGCAAAAACCAGAAGATTTCCACTCTCCTTAGTTTAGGCACTGACTCTGTGCTGGCTGGTTAAATATATATATCTAGAAATATATAACCAGGAGATTTCCACTCTCCTTAGTTTTGGGCAGATTTACACTCTCCTTAGTTTAGGGCACTGACTATGTGCTGGCTGGTTTAAATATATATACATAACCAGGAGATTTCCACTCTCCTTAGCTTAGGGCACTGACTATGTGCTGGCTAGTTTAAATACAAATATACATCACCAGGAGATTTCCACTCTCATTAGTTTAGGGCACTGACTCTGTGCTGTCTGGTTAAACATATATAACCAGGAGATTTACACTCTCCTCAATTTAGGGTAGTGACTGCATGTTTAAATGTATAGAAAAAACCAGGAGATTTCCACTCTCGTTAGTTTAGGACACTGACTATGTGCTGGCTGTTTTAAATATATATATACATAACCAGGAGTTTTCCACTGTCCCTAGTTTAGGCACTGACTCTGTCCTAGCTGGTTAAATATATTTCTATAGAAATATATGACCAGGAGATTTACACTCTCCTTAGTTTAGGGCACTGACTCTGTACTGTCTGGTTAAATATAGATATAACCAGGAGATTTAGTTTCGTACGCTGACTTTTTGCTGGCTGGTTGCATATGTATAACCAGGTGATTTACACTCTCCTCAGTTTTGAGCAGATTTACACTCTCCTTAGTCTAGGGTACTGAGTATGTGCTGGCTAGTTTAAATATATATACATAACCAGGTAATTTCCACTCTCCTTTGTTTTTGGGCACTGACTCTGTGCTGGCTGGTTGAATATATATATAGAAATATATAGCCAGGAGATTTACACTCTCCTCAGTTTATGGCAGATATACTCTCCTTAGTTTAGGGTACTGACTGCATGTTTAAATATATAGCAATTCCAGGAGGCTTCCACTCTCCTCAGTTTAGGCACTGACTCTGTGCTGGCTTGTTAAATATGTATATCTAGAAGTATATAACCAGGAGATTTCCACTCTCCTTAGTTTAGGGCACTGACTCTGTGCTGGCTGGTTAAATATATATATGTATAGAAATATATGATGAGGAGATTTACACTCTCATTATCTTAGGGCACTGACTATGTGCTGGCTAGTTTAAATATAAATATACATAACAAGGAGATTTCCACTCTCCTTAGTTTAGGGCACTGACTCTGTGCTGGCTGGTTAAATACAGATATAACCAGGACATTTAGGTTCGTGCACTGACTCTGTGCTGGCTGGTTAAATATATATATAAATATATAGAAATATATAACCAGTAGATTTTCACTCTCCTTAGTTTAGGACACTGACTATGTGCTGGCTGGTTTGAATATATTTCTACAGAATTATATGACCAGGAGATTTCCACTCTTCTTAGCTTAAGGCACCGACTATGTGCTGGCTAGTTTAAATATATATATACATAACCAAGAGATTTCCTCACCCTAGTTTAGGGCACTGACTCTATGCTGGCTGGTTAATATACATATATATAGAAATATCTAACCAGGAGATTTAAACTCTCCTCAGTTTCGGGCACTGACTTTGTGCTGGCTGGTTAAACATATATAACCAGGAGATTTACACTCTCCTCAATTTAGGGTAGTGACTGCATGTTTAAATATATAGAAAAAACCAGGAGATTTCCACTCTCTTTAGTTTAGGGCACTGACTCTGTGCTGGCTGGTTAAATATATCTATATATATAGATAGAAATATATAACCAGGAGATTTACACTCTCCTCAGTTTATGGCAGATTTACTCTCTGGTCAGTTTAGGGTACTGACTGCATGTTTAAATGTATCGTAAAAACCAGGAGATTTCCACTCTCCTTAGTTTAGGCACTGACTCTGTGCTGGCTTTTTAAATATAGATATAACCAGGAGATTTACATCTCCTCAGTTTGGGGCAGATTTACACTCTTCTTAGTTCTGGACACTGACAATGAGCTGGCTGGTTTAAACATGTATTCATAACCAGGAGATTTCCACTCTCCTTAGTTTAGGGCACTGACTTTGTGCTGGCTGGTTAAATGTACATATATAGAAACATATAACCAGGAGATTTACACTCTTCTCAATTTAGGGCAGATTTACTCTCCTTAGTTTAGGGTACCGACTGCATGTTGAAATATACAGCAAAAAGCAGGAGATTTCCACTCTCCTTAGTTTAGGCATTGACTCTCTGCTGGCTGGTTAAATATATATCTAGAAATATATTACCAGGAGATTTCCACTCTCCTCAGTTTAGGGCACTGACTCTGTCCTGGCTGTTTAAATATAGATATAACCAAGAGATTTAGTTTCAGGCACTGACGTTGTGCTGGCTGGTTAAATATATATGTAGAAATGTATAACGAGGGGATTTACACTCTCCTCAGTTTAGGGCACTGACTTTGTGCTGGCTGGTTAAATACATAAAACCAAGAGACTTACACTCTCCTCAGTTTAGGGTACTGACTGCATGTTTAAATATATAGCAAAAACCAGGAGATTTCCACTCTCCTTAGTTTAGGGCACTGACTCTGTACTGTCTGGTTAAATACAGATATACCCAGGAGATTTCCACTCTCCTTAGTTTAAGCACTGACTCTGTGCTGGCTGATTAAATATATATATCGAAACATATAACCAGGAGATTTCCACTCTCCTTAGTTAGGGCACTGACTCTGTGCTGGCTGGTCAAATATATATTTAGAAATATGTAACCAGGAGATTTCCACTCTCCTCACTTTAGTGCAGATTTACTCTCCTTAGTTTTGGGTACTGACTGCATCTTTATATATACAGCGAAAACCAGCAGATTTTCACTCTCCTTAGTTTAGGCACTGACTCTGTACTGTCTGGTTACATATCGATATAACCAGGAGATTTACACTCTCCTCAATTTCGGGAACTAACCTTGTGCTGGCTGGTTAACTATAGATATAACCAGGTAATGTACACTCTCCTCAGTTTGGGGCAGACTTACTCTCCTTAGTTTAGGGTACGGACTGCATGTTTAAATATATAGCAAAAACCAGGAGATTTCCACTCTTCTTAGTTTAGGCACTGACTCTGTGCTGGCTGGTTAAATATATATGTAGAAATATATGACCAGGAGATTTCCTCTCTCCTCGGCTTAGGGCGGCTTTACTCTCCTTAGTTTTGGGTACTGACTGCATATTTAAATATCCAGCAAAAACCAGGAGATTTCCACTCTCCCTAGTTTAAGCACTGAATCTGTGCTGCCTGGTTAAATACATATAAATAGAAATATATAACCAGGAGATTTCCACTCTCCTTAGTTTAGACACTGACTCTGTGCTAGCTGGTTAAATATATATATCTAGAAATATATAACCAGGAGATTTCCATTCTCCTTAGTTTAGGGCACTGACTATGTGCTGGCTGGTTTAAATATATATATACATAAACAGGAGATTTACACTCTCCTCAGTTTCGGGTACTGACTTTGTGCTGGCTGGTTAAATATATGTAACCAGGAGATGTCCACTCACCCTAGTTTAGGCACTGACTCTGTGCTGGCTGGTTAAATATATTTCTATAGAAATATATAACCAGGAGATTTCCACACTTCTTAGCTTAGGGCACTGGCTATGTGCTGGCTAGTTTAAATATAAATATACATAACCAGGAGATTTCCACTCTCCTTAGTTTAAGGCACTGACTCTGTACTGTCTGGTTAAATATAGATATAACCAAGAGATTTTCACTCTGCTTACTTTAGGGTAGATTTACTCTCCTTAGTTTTGGGTACTGACTGCATGTTTAAATATATAGAAAAAACCAGGAGATTTCCACTCTCCTTAATTTAGACACTCACTCTGTGCTGGTAGTTAATATATATATATGTATAGAAATATATGAACAAGAGATTTCCACTCTCATTACCTCAGGGCACTGACTATGTGCTGGCTAGTTTAAATATAAATATACATAACCAGGAGATTTCCACTCTCCCTAGTTTAGGCACTGACTCTGTGCTGGCTGGTTAAATATGTATGACCAGGATTCCACTCTCCTTAGCTTAGGGCACTGAGTATGTGCTGGCTAGTTTAAATATAAATATACATAACCAGGAGATTTCCACTCTCCTTAGTCTAAGGCACTGACTCTGTACTGTCTGGTTAAATATAGATATAACCAGGAGATTTAGTTTCGGGCACTGACTTTTTGCAGGCTAGTTACATATATATAACCAGGTGATTTACACACTCCTCAGTTAGGGCAGATTTACTCTCCTTAGTTTAGGGTACTGACTGCATGTTTAAATATACAGCAAAAAGCAGGAGATTTCCACTCTCCTTAATTTAGGCACTGACTCTGTCCTGGCTGGTTAAATGTATATATGTATAGAAATATATAACCAGGAGATTTCCACTATCCTTAGCTTAGGGCACTGACTCTGTACTGTCTCGTTAAATATAGTTATAACCAGGAGATTTACATTCTCCTCAGTTTCAGGCACTGACTTTGTGCCGGCTGGTTAAATATATTTAACCAGGAGATTTACACTCCCCTCAGTTTATGGCAGATTTACTACCCTTAGTTTTGTGTATTGACTGCATGTTTAAATATATAGCAAAAACCAGGAGATATCCATTCTCCTTAGTATAGGCACTGACTCTGTGCTGGCTGGTTAAATATTTATATAGAAATATATAACAAGAGATTTCCACTCTCCTCAGTTTCGGTCACTGACTTTGTGCTGGCTGGTTAAATATATATAATCAGGAGAGTTACACTCTGCTCAGTATAGGGTACTGACTACATGTTTAAATATTTTGCAAAAACCAGGGGATTTCCACTCTCCTTAGTTGAGGTACTGACTCTGTGCTGGCTGGTTTAAAAATATATGTAGAAATACCTAACCAGGAGATTTACACATTCCTCAGTTTAGGGGAGATTTACTCTCCTTAGTTTAGTGTCCCGACTGCATGTTTAAATATATAGCAAAAACCAGGAGATTTCCCCTCTCCTTAGTTTAGACACTGACTCTGATCTGGCTGGTTAAATATATATATAGAAATATATAACCAGGAGATTTCCACTCTCCTTAGTTTAGGCACTGACTCTGTGCTAGCTGGTTAAATATATATATATATATCTATATATAGAAATATATAACCAGGGGATTTACACTCTCCTCAGTTTCGGGCACTGACTTTGTGCTGGCTGGTTAAATACATAAAACCAGGAGATTTACACTCTCCTCAGTTTAGGGCACTGACTCTCTGCTGGCTCGTTAAATATATATATCGAAATATATAACCATGAGCTTTCCACTCTCCTTAGTTTAGGGCACTGACTCTGTACTGTCTGGTTAAATATAGATATAACCAGGAGATTTACAATCTCCTCAGTTTGGGGCACTGACTTTGTGCTGGCTGGTTAAATATATATGTAACCAGGAGATTTACACTCTCCTCAGTTTAGGGTACTGACTGCGTGATTAAATATATAGCAAAAACCAGGAGATTTCCACTCTCCTTAGTTTTGGCACTGACTCTGTGCTGGCTGGTTAAATCTATGTATAGAAATATATAACCAGGAGATTTACACTCTCCTTAGTTTAGGGCACTGACTATATGTTGGCTGGTTTAAATGCATATACATAACCAGGAGATTTACCCTCTCCTCAGTTTAGGACAGATTTCCACTCTCCTTAGTTAAGGGCACTGACTATGTGCTGGCTGGTTTAAATAAATATATTATATATATATATATATATATATATATATATATATAAAATACCAGGTGATTTGCACTGTCCATAGTTTATGGCACTGACTCTGTACCAACTAGTTAAATGTAGATATATACATAACCAGGAGATTTACACTCTCCTCGGTTGAGGGAAATGCCTGCATGTTTAAATATATGGCAAAAACCAGGAGATTAACACTCTCCTGACTTTTGGGCACTGACTGTGTGATGGCAGTTTAAATATATACCACCAGGAGATTTCCACTCTCCTCAGTTTTGGGCTCTTAGTTGTGCTGGCTGTTTAAATATATATAACCAGGAGATTTACACTCTCCTCTGTTTAGGGCAGATTTGCTCTCCTTAGTTTAGGGTACTGACTACATGTTTAAACATTCAGCAAAAACCAGGAGATTTCCACTCTCCTTAGTTTAGGATACTGACTCTTTACTGTCTGTTTAAATATAGATATAACCAGGGGACTTCCAAGCTCCTCAGTTTCGGACACTGACTTTGTGCCGGCTGGTTAAATATATATAACCAGGAGATTTCCACTCTCCTTAGTTCAGGGCACTGACTCTGTGCTGGCTGGTTCAATCCATAAAGCCAGGAGATTTACACTATCCTCAGTTTAGGGTACTGACTGCATGTTTAAATATATAGCTAAAACCAGGAGATTTACACTCTCCTCAGTTTAGGGCACTGACTCTCTGCTGGCTCGTTAAATATATATATCGAAATATATAACCATGAGCTTTCCACTCTCCTTAGTTTAGGGCACTGACTCTGTACTGTCTGGTTAAATATAGATATAACCAGGAAATTTAAACTGTCCTGAGTTTAGTGCACTGACTTTGTGCTGGCTGGTTAACTATATATAACCAGGAGATTTACACTCTCCTCAATATAGTGCAAATTTACTCTCCTTAGATAAGGGTACTGACTGCATGTTTAAATATATCGCAAAAACCAGGAGATCGCCACTCTCCTTACTTGAGGCACTGACTGTGTGCTGGCTGGTTTAAAAATATATGTAGAAATACCTAACCAGGAGATTTACACATTCCTCAGTTTAGGGGAGATTTACTCTCCTTAGTTTAGTGTCCCGACTGCATGTTTAAATATATAGCAAAAACCAGGAGATTTCCCCTCTCCTTAGTTTAGACACTGACTCTGATCTGGCTGGTTAAATATATATATAGAAATATATAACCAGGAGATTTCCACTCTCCTTAGTTTAGGCACTGACTCTGTGCTAGCTGGTTAAATATATATATATCTATATATAGAAATATATAACCAGGGGATTTACACTCTCCTCAGTTTCGGGCACTGACTTTGTGCTGGCTGGTTAAATACATAACACCAGGAGATTTACACTCTACTCAGTTTAGGGTACTGACTGCATATGTAAATATATAGCTAAAACCAGGAGATTTACACGCTCCTCGGTTTAGGGCACTGACTCTCTGCTGGCTCGTTAAATATATATATCGAAATATATAACCATGAGCTTTCCACTCTCCTTAGTTTAGGGCACTGACTCTGTACTGTCTGGTTAAATATAGATATAACCAGGAGATTTACAATCTCCTCAGTTTAGTGCACTGACTGCATGTTTAAATATATCGCTAAAACTAGGAGATTTACACTCTCCTCAGTTTAGGGCACTGACTTTGTGCTGGCTGGTTAAATATATATAACCAGGAGATTTACACTCTCCTCAATATAGTGCAAATTTAGATAAGGGTACTGACTGCATGTTTAAATATATCGCAAAAACCAGGAGATTTCCACTCTCCTTACTTGAGGCACTGACTTTTTGCTGGCTGGTTTAATATAGAAAACCACAAGATTTACACTCTCCTCAGTTTAGGGAAGATTTGCTCTCCTTAGCTTAGGGTACTGACTGCATGTTTTAATATATGGCAAAAACCAGGAGATTTCCACTCTCCTTAGTTCAGGGCACTGACTCTGTGCTGGCTGGTTCAATATATATATAGAAATATATAACCAGGAGATTTACACACTCCTCAGTTTTGGGCGCTGACTTTGTGCTGGCTGGTTAAGTATATATAACCAGGAGATTTACACTCTCCTCAGTTTAGGGTACTGACTGCATGTTTAAATGTATCGCAAAAACCATGAGATTTCCACTCTCCTTAGTTTGGGCACTGACTCTGTGCTGGCTGGTTAAATATATTTATACAGAAATATATAACCAGGAGATTTCCACTCTCCTTAGTTAGGGCACTGACGATGTGCTGGCTGGCTAAATACATAAAACCAGGAGATTTTCGCTCTCCTCAATTTAGGGCACTGACTTTGTGCTGGCTCGTTAAATATATATATATAGAAATATATAACCTGGAGATTTCCACTCTCCTTATTTTAGGGCACTAACTCTGTACTGTCTGGTTAAATATAGATATAACCAGGAGATTTACACTCTCCTCAGTTTCGGGCACTGACTTTGTGCTGCCTGATTACATATAGTTAACCAGGAGATTAACACTCTCCTCAGTTTAGGGCAGATTTACTCTCCTTAGTTTAGGGTGCTGACTGCATGATTAAATATATAGCAAAACCCAGGAGATTTCCACTCTCCTTAGTTCAGGGCACTGACTATGTGTTGGCTGCTTTAAATATATATAAATAACCAGGAGATTTACACTCTTAGTTTAGGGCACTGACTATGTGTTAGCTTGTTTAAATATATATACGTAACCAGGAGATTTGCTCTCTCCATAGTTTATGGCACTGATTCTGTACCAACTGGTTAAATGTAGATATATATATAAGTAGGAGATTTTCACTCTCCTCAGTTTAGGGCACTGCCTGCATGTTTCAATATATAGCAAAAACCAGGAGATTAACACTCTCCTGAGTTTAGGGCACTGACTTTGTGCTGGCTGTTTAAATATATCAAACCAGGAGATTTCCTCTCTCCTCAGTTTTTGGCATTGAGTTGTGCTGGCAGGTTAAATATATATAACCAGGAGATTTATACTCTCCTCAGTTTAGGGTAGTTTTGCTCTCCTTAGTTTAGGGTACTGACTGCATGTTTAAATATATAGCAAAAATCAGGAGATTTCCACTCTCCTTCGATTAGGCAGTGACTCTGTGCTGGCTGGTTAAATATATATTTATCGAAATATATAACCAGGAGATTTCCACTCTCCTTAGTTTAGGGCACTGACTCTGTACTGTCAGTTTAAATGCTGCCTGGTTCCACCCTGCAATTCACAGAAACCATCGCCAGGAAAAGCAAGGAGCAATCCGACAGATCTGTTTTACCAGAGAATGAAAGATTTATTTCCTCGATTTATCCCAGTGCCTTACCTTTAAGAGGCTGTTTACAAACCACAACGCTGTGATGGCCCGGAATTGAACCGGGTCAACTACTTGGAAGGCAGCTATGCTCCCCACTATCCCACCATCACCCTGCTAGCAGCTCCCTCCCCATTCCCAAACACACTTAACAAGGCCGTGATCATCACCAACTGGATTGGGGCTGAAATCCAAACATACACATACTCTGTATCTAACCCTGTGATGGAGCTATCCTGATTGAGTTTGATGTGAACAGGATGGGGGAAATGGGATATTTCATCAATACCCAACGCCGAGCTCAAAATGGTCTGGTAATTTGAAATGCTGCAGTGTAGAGGGAGGTTTGCTCTGTATCTAAGAAGTCTCCAATTGGAATTGAGAGAAACATTGACGCCTGTGGGACTGAAGGTTCAGTAACAGAATGAATACACCATTGGCTCAGGAACAGGAGATAGGATAGAGGGTAATGAGGGTTTCAGGCTGGAGGGAGCTACAGGCACATACAAGTTGGGAACTGATTTCAGTAAAAGGCAATCGATCCCAGGTTACTGCAGAGTGTAATAATCTGATGCCTTTTCCTCACTATCCTCCTCCAATCCCTGGTAAGATCTGCTCCCACACCATGTTCCACCCTAACTGCTGACTGTGTTAGATACATTAACACAGGGGTGCTTTTAAACCTGGCATCTTGCTGTGTAACTTGCCTTCAAAATGCTCTCGCTCCCCATTTCAACTCATCTTTTCTCTCTTTTATCCCGAGGAACTTTTGTTTGGAAAGCTGCAACATGAAGATCCAAAATGTTCGAGTCCAGGAAAGAAAAACCTCCAGAGGGGGAGCACAGACCTGAGGCTGCACCCCGTGGGGGCTCACGTGAGTTGTGTGTCTATTTAACCCGAGGTTTAATCTCCTCTGTCGGGGACCCTGGGTTTTAGAGGCCTCTGGGTAATTGGCTCCTATCGGATTGCGGCTCTGTCATTTTTAAAACAGGTTTGAAGCCTGGGGTTAAAGTATGTCAATCCCCAGGATCTGAGAGGCAGGACTCCCTGAGGGGGAAATTAAAACCCAAATGATGTGACCCCCTCGAATGATTTGTCAAAAAGTCAGAGTAATGTGGGTTATAGAGAGGGCAGGATGAGAAAATTCAATAGTGAAAGGGATTGAGTGAAAAATGAGAGAGTAGGGGAAACAGAAGGGGAGAGAGAGGGAGAGGGATTTTGTGATTGTGAAATCATTGTTGTGGTTCTGTTCGCCGAGCTGGGAATTTGTGTTGCAGACGTTTCGTCCCCTGTCTCGGTGACATCCTCAGTGCTTGGGAGCCTCCTGTGAAACGCTTCTGTGATGTTTCCATCGGCATTTGTAGTGATTTGTATCTGCCGCTTCGTGTTGTCAGTTCCAGCTGTCTGCTGCAGTGACCCGTATATTGGGTCCAGGTCGATGTGCTTATTGATAGAATCTGTGGATGAGTGCCATGCCTCTAGGAATTCCCTGGCTGTTCTCTGTTTGGCTTATCCTATAATAGAAACATTTCTGAACTGACAGCCAGACTACTGCAACCACGAGGACTCATGATACCACACAAACTAACAGCCACTCTCAGACAACAACTCATGACAAAGGACCCGATACCCAGCATGAGTAAAACCAAAGTAGTGTACAAAATCCCATGCAAGGACTGCACAAAACACTACGTAGGACAAACAGGAAGACAGCTAACGATCCGCATCCATGAACACCAACTAGCCACGAAACTACACGACCAGCTATCCTCAGTAGTCACACACGCAGATGACAAGCAACATGAATTTGACTGGGACAACACTACTATTATAGGACAAGCCAAACAGAGAACAGCCAGGGAATTTCTAGAGGCATGGCACTCATCCACAGATTCTATCAATATGCACATCGACCTGGACCCAAATTCCCAGCTCGGCGAACAGACCCACAACAACGAGCACCCGAGTTACAAATCTTCTCCCAAAAATTGTGAAATCGCTGCAAATTTTGATTCTGGAGTGACAGGAAATAATTAAACTGAAGCAGCATCACAGAGGGGAAAAGTGATCAGAGTAATTAGCTGCTGCTGCATTATACCATGTGGGATCTTGCTGTGCACCAACTGCCCCAATGCTGTCACTGCAGGCAGTAAGTATTTTAATCAGCTAACCCGTCATTTCAAATTTTTCCAAGGCTTTAGCATGAAAACACAACTCATTCCCAATATGGTTGTGTTTGGATGTTGCTGAGAGATTGTCTGTGTCACAGAGAGAGGAAAACCTGGGATCTTGCTGTGCTATTACTCTGTATGATTTTCCTCCTTTGCCTTTCAACTAATGCTGTCTCTTGCCTCCCATGGGATCTCGCTGGCCACTTGATTCAAAGAGAGAAACTTTGGAAGCAGGAGATCTTTGAGCAAAAGCTTTCTTCAGAAAGCACATGGTCCTGAGGCCTGGTCTACATGCTGCTCCCCGTGGGGGCCCACATGAGTTGTGTGTTTATTTACCCCAAGGTTTCATCTCCTTTGGGGGAGCCTGGGTTTTAGGGGCCTCTGGTTAACTGGCTCCTGTAACGGGGTCCTATTGTTTTTGAAACAGGTTTGAAGTCTGGGGTTAAAATAACTGGGGCCCTGGGATTTGACACAAACACATCAACCCCCAGTGAGAGTGTCTGACAGACAGGACTCCCCAAGGAGGGAATTAAACCTTAAATGAGAAACTCTGTTCAAAGACTTGTTCTAATTTCAGAGTACTGGTATTTGTGGGATCTTGCTGTGTCTAAACCACCTGCAGAGTGGTTCACACTGCAAGAATGGTGACCAAATGTGATAATCACATAAATAAGACCCAGGTTGGCCCAATCCCTGCGTATCTGGGAGGGGATCTCTCTCTCTCACACCCTCCACAGCTCTCTTTTTTGATTTTTCAAACGAATAAAACCGTCTCACACACAGCAATGTGACTCGTGGTTATTTGAAGTGGGGGAGATGGAAATATTTTGCAGCACAAGGTGATTGTTTTTGAGACAAATGGGCAAGAAAAACGCAAGATGCAGACAGAGACAGAGAGTGTGGGAAGGAGGGAGGGATACAGGGATAAGATGTGTCTTTGTAGTTGGGCTGGGAAAGGGAGACAGGATCTGGGGAAGGGGGGAGAGAACGGGGCTCTCCAATATCCCATCACAGCCCAGCTCCAATCACTTCCTTTTAGAAAGTACCATCCACAAAATTAAATCCTGGGATGGATGAGGTGATTCCTTAAACAAGATTCCCAAAGAAATCCACAGCTCCCTGTCGGATGTAAAGTGGGATTTGAGCACATTCTGGAGCACGAAGGGGACTACCCTGTGGGATTGCACGGTGCATCAATGGCCCACTCTATGACTTGTCATCATTTTAATGGGGAGGGGTGTGGGAGACAGGATGTGGGATTCCAGGCAGGGAGAGACAGACTCATGATCAGAAACCGGATTGAGAAAGTGCTGGTATTATTGGGATCTTGCTGTGTGAAAATTACATGGGGAGCATTTTGCTTGTGGAGCGGTTGTTGTGGGGAGGGGTTGTTGCTGGGGGATGGCATTGGTTCTGGCAGGGGGCAAAAAAGAGGAAATACCCCAGGTATGCCACATCCAGCTGCCTGTGAGATCTTGCTGTGCACCCCTCAGCTTGCGGGTTGTCCCTTACACATCACAGGGCCCGGGCTCCATTTGCTGATAATCTGATAGGGGTCGGGGTGTACCATCCCTCCTTTTCCCAGCCCAGACCCCTCCATCTCTCCTTCCCCTCCCCCCACAATGTGATAGTGACGGGGCTAGTGTCTACAGGACAGGGCGGGGAGATGGGAACACACTTTAAATGGGAGGGAGAGAGGGGAGGGCATTTCAATCAGAATTTAGGGGGAATGGAGGGAGAGAGAGACACACACAGAGACACCATCTATTCTCGAGAGCAGGAGGAAGCTGGGCAGAGAGATGGAGAAGGGGATAGGGACAGGAAGAGGGGGAAGAGAGAGATGGGAGAGAAGACAAAGAATGAGAGAGGGAGACAGAGGGGAGGAGTGAAGGAGAGACAGAGAGAGTGAGGGAAGGAGGGAGAGAGGGAGGCAGGAGTGAAAGAGAGAGGTGACTGTATCAGTGGAAGGTTGAATGTTAATATCATGTAGAAACAGTCCCAATCCCAGACAGAGCGTGGGACATGGGGGTGTGAAGGGAAGTGGGATAGAGGGGACATCAACTCTGCCTCTTGTGTTTTTTTTACCATCGGTTTGTCAGAGAAGTAGCTGGAGGGGGCAGGTTAAACATGGAGGGAGGGACGGGATCCAAGCTCTAAGACTGACTCCCTTCCATCGAGTCTCAGAAAATAAACCCTTGGGGTGGGGAGTCAGTCAGAAAGCATTTACCCCCTGGGTCCCAGTGAAATCTGTTCCCATTCTCCGGGTTTAAAACCAGCGGGAAGTGCTGATAAAATGGGGAGCTTTGGGAAGTCACTCAGTGATGGGATTTTGTTTGTTTCTCTTGAGTTTGTGATTCAAAAGATCTTGGCTTTGATTTAATCAATTTCCATCTCTCTCTCTCTCACACACATGTCCCTCCCCTCAAGCAGAAACACTGGGACAGTCCTGAGGCAGTTTGACATCTTCCTGTTCCCGTTCTCTGGGTTTAATATCAGGGGCTGTGCTAGGAAAGGGAGAGATTGGGCGGCACGGTGGCACAGTGGTTAGCACTGCTACCTCACAGCGCCTGTAGACCCGGGTTCAATTCCCGACTCAGGCGACTGACTGTGTGGAGTTTGCACATTCTCCCCGTGTCTGCGTGGGTTTCCTCCCACAGTCCAAAGATGTGCGGGTCAGGTGAATTGGCCAAGCTAAAATTGCCCGTAGTGTTAGGTAAGAGGTAAATGTAGGGGTAGGGGTATGGGTGGGTTGCGCTTCGGCAGGTCGGTGTGGACTTGTTGGGCCGAAGGGCCTGTTTCCACACTGTAAGTCTAATCTAATTGTGGAAGGCAGAGAGCGATGGGATCTTGCTGTGCTTTTGGTGCCACTGTTTTATTTTAATCAATTTTCATTTCGCTCTCAGTCTCTACCCCTGAGGAGGGGATTTGGTCTGGGAGCTGAAACTTGGACAGTGCAGAGACAGAGAGAATCCAATCATTCTGCCGTGAGGAATCATCAGACAAGAGCTGGAACCAGAGAGAGAGAATACTCAGAAACTGTTCTGTCTCCTTGTTGTTCATTTACACAGACACACACTCGGAAATGAATTGTGGGTTTCAGGCCATCTCTGTGATTTTTACCATAAGGGATGAGCTCTGGGTTGGAGGGGTGGAGACAAAGGAGCAAAAGGGTTGGAGAGAGAGTTACTGCACAGTCCGATCCCACAAATGTCACTGCCTCCATCTCTCACTGCAGCTCCCGTGTTCCCTCTCTCTCTCTTCCCCACATCTTTCCTTCAATCCCCATCTCTCCCCATCCCCTTCCTGTTCCCGTTCCCCTGGAGATTCCTTTCCTACAACTCTCTGCCTCCTCACTCTTTTTCCTGGAATTGTTTAATCATTCAGTCTTTCCCAATCTCCAACTTCCCTGCTCCCCTCGCTCCACACTTTTCTCTCGCAGCCCTGTGGGATCTTGCTGTTCCTGGCTGAGGATCTTTCTATTCTGCCTTACACCATCATGCTCTCTCTCCCTCACTCCTTCCTGTCTCTCTTTGGGATCTCTCTATGTCAGTCTCTGTCTCTCCCCCACCCCGGGCTTTTTTCTCTCTCCCTCCACCTGTCCTTTTTCTCTCTCCTTCCCCCTCCCCCCACTAGGTATTTGTTTATTCTGCTTTCTGTCTTTCATTCTCTTTGTCTCACTGAGTTTTATTCTTACCACCATCCCCCCTCCCCCACAACCTGTCCCACTCTCTCTCTCCCCTCCATTCCCCACTCCCTCCCCGTCTTCCTGTCCCAGAGGGTGATTTGGACTCCGTGTCATGTGGTCATTAACACAGTGGGATCTTACTTTTCCCGGGGACACCTGTTGTTGTATAAACTGTGGGGTGGGGAGGGGAAGTAAAGCCCCTTTCTCAGGCAGAGGTGGGGTGGGGCCACGGGAAGCCTGGGGACTGGGATGATGCTGCGCCTGAAGACACACACAGTTGAATGGCTGGTCAGTATCTTCATATGATCCCCGTGCCCCCAACTTCTCCAGCCCAGGGCCAGCGAGGGCTGGCAGTGGTGAGGGAGGGTGTGGAATTGTACACAGTGGAGACGTGAAGGGGAACGACGGAGAGGTGGGGGAACGACGGAGAGATGGGGAGAAGAAGAGAGAGAGGGGAAGGAGAGCGGGGAAGGGGAGAGAGTTGGGGAAGGAGATTGTTTGCTATTGTGATGCTCACTTACAAATGAAAGAAAAATCATTCGATAGAAATGTTAAACATGTGAGGGAGGATGTTGCCTTGCTGAATACCAGACAATGTGTTGAGCTTCCCATCCAGTCACCAATTCCCCTCCTGCTCATATTCTGCCGCTTCCGGGTTTAAACGATGCGCGTGCGTAGAGCCAGGCCCCGCCCCCACGCGGGCCCGCGCACTGACAGTTAAACGGCCGCGCCTCGAGACAACGCGTGTGTCCTCAGGGCGGGCCTTAGCTCTCCCTCCAGCTCCCATTGGTCACAGTGCCTGTCCATCTCAGAGGGAGAGAAAAAAAACACCGCTGCCGGCTACAGGTCAGTAATTTTAAAATAAACGGACTTACATTAGCTGGAGTCTTCCGGGTTCGTTTATACGCAGCCGCTGCTCCCACTCAAATGACCGTTGGTGTCGAAGGGTGATGATTTATATACCCACTCTGCTATCTCATCTATTGAAGAAAATAAAGGAGCTGGAGCAGCGTCACTGCTACCTCCTCTAATTCAGAAAACAAAGGAGATGTAGCAGCATCTCTGCTTGTTCCTGTATTCTAGAAAATTAAGGAGCTGGAGCAGTGTCTCTGCTTCCTCCTGTATTATAAAAAAATAAAGGGGATAGAGCAGCTTTTCTGCTTCGTACTGTATTATAGAAAATAAAGGAGCTGGAGAAGTGTCACTGCTTCCTCCTGTATTTTAGAAAATAAAAGAGTTGGAGCAGCGTCTCCTATTCCTCCTGAATTACGGAAAAGAAAGGAGCAAGAGCAGCATTTCTGTTTCCTCTTGGAATTTAGAACATAAAGGAGCTAGAGGAACATCCCCCTCCTCCTGTATAATAGAAAATAAAGGAGTTGGAGCAGCGAGTCCTATTCCTCCTGTATTATAGAAAATAAAGAAGCTGGAACAGCGTCACTCCTTTCTCTTATATTCTCGAAAACAATGAGCTGGAGCAGTGTCTCTGCTTCCTCCTGAATTCTCGAAAATAAAGGAGCTGGAGCATCGTCTCTCCTTCCTCCTATATTATAAAAAGTAAAGGAGCTGGAGTAGTGTCTCTGCTTCCTACTGTCATTTAGAAAATTAAGAAACTGGAGTAGCATCTCTGTGTCCTCCTGTATTAAAGAAAATAAAGGAGCTGGAGAAGCGTCACTGCTTCCTCCTGTATTATAGAAAATAAAGGAGTTGGAGCAGCATCTCTGCTTCCTCCTGTATTATAAAAAAATATCGAGCTAGAGCCTCGTCTCTGCTTCCTAAAGTAATTTAGAAAACAAAGGATCTGGAGCAGCGTCACAGCTTCCTCCTGTATTATAGAAAATTAAGGAGCTTGAGCTGCATCACTGCTTCCTCATGTAATTTAGGAAATAAAGGAGCTGGCGCAGCGTCACTGCTTCCTCCTGTGTTACAGAAAATAAAGGGGATAGAGCAGCTTTTCTGCTTCATACTATATTATAGAAAATAAAGGAGCTGGAGCAGCGTCACTGCTTCCTCCAGTAATTTAGAAAATAAAGGAGCTGGAGCAGCATCTCTGCTTCCTCCTGGATTATAGAAAATAAACGAGCTGGAGCAGCGTCATTGTTTTCTCCTATATTCTCGAAAACAAAGGAACTGGAGCAGCGTCTCTGCTTCTATTATAGAAAATTAAGGAGCTTGAGCAGCGTCACTGCTTCCTCCTGTATTATATAAAAAAATGAGCTGGAGCAGCATCTCTGCTTCCTCCAGTATTATAGAAAATAAAGGAGCTGGAGCAGCGTCACTGCTACCTGCTCTAATTCAGAAAACAAAGGAGATGTTGCACCATCTCTGCTTGTTCCTGGACAATAGAAAATAAAGGAGCTGGAGCAGCATCAATGCTTCCTCCTGTACCACAGAAAATAAAGGAGCTGGGCCAGCATCTCTGCTTCCTCCTGTACTATAGAAAATAAAGGAGCTGGAGCAGCGTCACTGCTTCCTCCTGTATTATAGAAAATAGAGGAGCTGGAGCAGTGTCTCTGCTTCCTCCTGTATTATAGAAAATAAAGGGGATAGAGCACCTTTTCTGCTTCGTACTGTATTATAGAAAATAATGGAGCTGTAGCAGCATCTCTGCTTCCTCCTGTAATTTAGAAAATAAAGGAGGTAAAGCAACATCACTGCTTCCTCCTGTATTATAGAAAATAAAGGATCTGGAGCAGCGTCTCTGTTTCCTCCTGAATTCTCGAAACTAAAGGAGCTGGAGCAGCGTCTCTGCTTCCTCCTGTATAATGGAAAATAAAGGAGCTTGAGCTGCATCACTGCTTCCTCCTGTAATTTAGGAAATAAAGGAGCTGGCGCAATGTCACTGCTTCCTTCTGTATTATACAAAGTAAAGGAGCTGGAGCAACGTCTCTGCTTCCTTCTGTATAAAAGAAAATAAAGGGGATAGACCAGCTTTTCTGCTTCATACTGCATTATAGAAAATAAAGGAGCTGGAGCAGCGTCATAACTTCCTCCTGTATTATAGAAAATAAAAGAGCTGGTTCAGCGTCTTTGCTTCCTCCCGTATTATAGAAAATAAAGGAGCTGGAGCAGCATCACTGCTTCCTCCTGGATTATAGAAAATTAAGGAGCTGGCGCAGCGTCACTGCTTCCTCCTGTATTATAGAAAATAAAAGAGCTGGAGCAGCGTCTCTGTTTCCTCCTGAATTCTCGAAACTAAAGGAGCTGGAGCAGCGTCTCTGCTTCCTCCTGTATAATGGAAAATAAAGGAGCTTGAGCTGCATCACTGCTTCCTCCTGTAATTTAGGAAATAAAGGAGCTGGCGCAATGTCACTGCTTCCTTCTGTATTATACAAAGTAAAGGAGCTGGAGCAGCGTCTCTGCTTCCTTCTGTATAAAAGAAAATAAAGGGGATAGACCAGCTTTTCTGCTTCATACTGCATTATAGAAAATAAAGGAGCTGGAGCAGCGTCATAACTTCCTCCTGTATTATAGAAAATAAAAGAGCTGGATCAGCGTCTTTGCTTCCTCCCGTATTATAGAAAATAAAGGAGCTGGAGCAGCATCACTGCTTCTTCCTGGATTATAGAAAATTAAGGAGCTGGCGCAGCGTCACTGCTTCCTCCTGTATTATAGAAAATAAAAGAGCTGGAGCAGCATCTCTCCTTCCTCCTGTAGTATAAAAATAAAGGAGCTGGAGCAGCATCTCTGCTTCCTCCTGTATTTTAAAAAAATAAAAGTGCTAGAGCAGAAAGGAGCAAGAGCAGCGACTCTGTTTCCTTCTGTACTTTAGAAAATAAAGGACTGGAGGAACATCTCTGTTTCCTCCTGTATTAGATAAAATAAAGGGGATGGAGCAGCTTTTCTGCTTCATCCTGTATAATAGAAAATAAAGGAGCTGGAGCAGCGTCACTGCTTCCTCCTGTATTATCGAAAATGAAGGAGCTGGAGCAGCATCTCTGCTTCCTCCTGTATTACAGAAAATTAAGGAGCTGGAGCAGCGTCACTGCTTCTTCATGTATTATAGAAACGCAAGGAGCTGTAGCAGATTCCTGCTTCCTCTGGTTATTTAGGATATAAAAGAGCTGCTACAGCTCCTTTATTTTCTATAATAGAGAAGGAAGCTGAGATGCTGCCCCAGCCCCTTTATTTTCTATAATACAGGAGGAACCAGTGACGCTTCTCCAGCTTCTTTATTTTCTATAATACAGGAGGAAACCGAGATGCTGCTCCAGCTACTTTATTTTCGATCATACAGTAGGAAGCAGTGACGCTGCGCCAGCTCCTTCATTTCCTAAATTACAGGAGGAAGCAGAGATGCTGCTCCAGTTCCTTTATTTTTTATAATACAGGAGGAAGCAGTCACCCTGCTCCAGATTCTTTATTTTCTATATTACAGGAGGAAGCAGTGACGCTGCTCCAGCACCTCTATTTTTAATAATGTAGGAGGAAGCAGAAAATCTGCTCTCTCCCCTTTATTTTCGGTAATACAAGAGGAAGCAGAGATGCTGCTCCAGCTCCTATATTTTCTAAAATGCAGGCGGAAGCAGTGGCCTGCGCCAGCTCCTTTATTTCCTAAATTACGGAGCAAGGTGAGATGCTGCTCCAGCTCCTTAATTTTCTATAATACAGGAGCAAGCAGAGATGCTGATCCAGCTCCTTTAGTTTCTATAATACAGAAGGAAGCAGTGACGCTGCTCCAGCTCCTTTATTTACGATAATACAGGAGGAAGCAGTGACGCCGCTCCAGCTCCTTAATTCTCTATAATACAGTACGAAGCAGAAAAACTGCTCTATCCCCTTTGTTTTCTATAATACAGGAGGAAGCCTAGATGCTGCTCCAGCTCCTTTATTTTCTAAAATACAGGATGAAACAGAGACGCTGCTCCAGCTCGTTAATTTTCTATTGTACAGGAGGAATCAGAGATGCTGCTCCAGCTCCTTTATTTTCTAAAATGCAGGAGGAAGCATTTATGCAGCTCCAGCTCGTATATTTTCTGAATTAGAAGAGGAAGCAGTGACGCTGCTCCAGCTCCTTTATTTTCTATAATACAGGAGGAAGCAGTGACGCTTCTCCAGCTCCTTTATTTTCTATAATGCAGGAGGAGGCAGAGACGCTGATCCAGCTCCTTTATTTTCTATAATACAGGAGGAAGCAGTGACGCTGCTTCAGCTTCTTGATTTTCTAAATTATTGGAGGAAACAGAGACTAGGCTCTAGCTCGTTTGTTTTTTAATAATACAGGAGGACGCAGTGACGCTGCTCCAGCTCCTTTACTTTCCATAATTCAGGAGGAATAGGAGACGATGCTCCAGCTTTTTATTTTGTTAATTGCAGGAGGAAGCAGAGACGCTGCTCTACCTCCTTTATTATATAGAATACAGGAGGAAGCAGAGATGCTGCTCCAGCTTCTTTATTTTCCATAATACAGAAGGAAGCGGAGACACTACTCCAGCTCCTATTTTTCAATAATACTGGATGAAGAAGAGACGCTTCTCCACCTCCTTTATTTTCTATAATACAGGAGGAAGAGAGCTGCTGCTCCAGCTCCTTTATTTTCTAAATTACAGGAGAAATCAGTGACGCTGCTCCAGCTCCTTTAGTTTCTAAATTACAGGAGAAATCAGTGACGCTACTCCATCTCCTTTATTTTCTATGATACAGGAGGAAGCAGAGGTGCTGCTCCAGCTCCTTTATGTTCTAAATTACAGGAGGAAGCAGAGATGCTGCTCCAGCTTCTTTATTTTCCATAATACAGAAGGAAGCAGTGACGCTTCATCGGCTCCTTTATTTTCTTTAATACAGGAGGAAGCAGTGACGCTGCTCCAGCTCCTTTATTTTCTAACATACAGGCGGAAGCGGAGACCCTACTCCAGCTCCTATTTTTCGATAATACTGGATGAAGAAGAGACGCTTCTCCACCTCCTTAAATTTCTATAATTCAGGAGGAAGCAGAGATTCTGCTCCAACTCCTTAATTTTCTATAATACACGACGAAGTAGAGATGCTTCTCCAGATCCTTTATTTTCTATAATACAGGAGGAAGAGAGCTGCTGCTCCAGCTCCTTTAGTTTCTAAATTACAGGAGAAATCAGTGACGCTGCTCCAGCTCCTTTATTTTCTATAATACAGGAGGAAGCAGTCAAGCTGCTCCATCTCCTTTATTTTCTATAATACAGGAGGAAGAATAGATGCTGCTCCAGCTCCTTTATTTTATATAATGCAGGAGGAAGCAGTGATGCTGCTCCAGCTCCTTTATTTTCTATAATATATTATGAAGCAGAAAAGTTGCTCTATCCCCTTTATTTTCTATCATACAGGAGGAAGCAGAGATGCTGCTCCAGCTCCTTAATTTTCGATATTACAGGACGAAGCAGTGACCCTGCTCCAGCTCCTTTATTTCCTAAATTGTTGGAGGAAGCAGAGATGCTGCTCCAGCTCCTTTATTCTTAAAATACAGGAGGAAGTATTGACGCTTCTCCAGCTCCTATATTTTCTATAATACAGGAGGAAGCAGCGACGCTGCTCCAGCTCCTTTATTTTGTATAATACAGGAGGAAGCACTGACGCTGCTCCAGCTGCTTTATTTTCTATAATACAGTATGAAGAAGAAAAGCTGCTCTATCCCCTTTATTTTCTATAATACAGGAGGAAGCAGAAATGCTGCTTCAGCTCCTTTATTTTCTATAATACAGGAGGAAGTAGAGTTGCTGCTCGAGCTCCTTTAGTTTCTAAATTACAGGAGGCAGCAGTGACGCTGCTCCAGCTCCTTTATTTTCTATAATACAGGAGGAAGCAGTCACGTTGCTCGAGCAACTTTATTTTGTATATTACAGTACGAAGCACAAAAGCTGCTATATCCCCTTTATTTTCTTTTATACAGTAGGAAGCAGAGATGCTGCTCCAGCTCCTTTATTTTATAAAGTACAGTAGGAAGCAGTGATGCTGCTGCAGCTCCTATATTTTCAAAATTACAGGATGAAGCACTGACGCTGCTCCAGCTCCTTTATTTTCTATAATACAGGACGAGGCAATGACGCTGCTCCAGCTCCTTTATTTTCTAAATTACAGGAGGAAGCAGAGAGGAGGCTCTAGCTCGTTTATTTTTTATAATACAGGAGGAAGCAGTGACTTTGCTCCAACTCCTTTATTTTCGATAATACAGGAGGAACCAGTGATTCTGCTCCAGCTCCTTTATTTTCTATAATACAGTTTGACGCAGGAATGTTGCTCTATCCCCTTTATTTTCTATCATCAGGAGGAAGCAGAGATGCTGCTCCAGCTCCTTAATTTTTGATATTACAGGACGAAGCAGTGACGCTGCTCCAACTCCTTTTTATCCTAAATTGTTGGAGGAAGCAGAGATGCTGCTCCAGCTCCTTTATTCTTAAAATACAGGAGGAAGTATTGACCGTCCTCCAGCTCCTATATTTTCTATAATACAGGAGGAAGCAGCGACGCTGCTCCAGCTCCTTTATTTTGTATAATATAGGAGGAAACATTGACGCTTCTCCAGCTCCTTTATTTTCTATAATACAGGAGGAAGCAGTGACGCTGCTCCAGCTCCTTTATTTTCTATAATACAGTATGAAGAAGAAAAGGTGCTCTATCCCCTTTATTTTCTATAATACCGGAGGAAGCAGAAATGCTGCTCCAGCTCCTTTATTTTCGATAATACAGGAGGAAGCAGTGATGCTGCTCCAGCTCCTTTATTTCCTAAATTACTGGAGGATACAGAGATGCTGCTCCAGCTCCTTTATTTTCGATAATACAGGAGGAAGCAGTCACGTTGCTCGAGCAACTTTATTTTGTATATTACAGTACGAAGCACAAAAGCTGCTATATCCCCTTTATTTTCTTTTATACAGTAGGAAGTAGTGATGCTGCTCCAGCTCCTTTATTATCCATAATACAGGAGGAAGCAGTGACGCTGCTCCAGCCCCTTTATTTTCTATAATACAGTATGAAGAAGACAAGCTGCTCTATCCCCTTTATTTTCTATAATACCGGAGGAAGCAGAAATGCTGCTCCAGCTCCTGTATTTTCGATAATACAGGAGGAAGCAGTGATGCTGCTCCAGCTCCTTTATTTCCTAAATTACTGGAGGATACAGAGATGCTGCTCCAGCTCCTTTATTTTTTATAATGCAGGAGGAAGCACTGACGCTGCTCCACCTCCTTTATTTTCTACAATACTGGCGGAAGCTGTGATGCTGCTCCAGAACCTTTATTTTCGTTAATACAGGAAGAAGCAGAGACACTGCTCCAGCTCATTTTTGTCGATCATCCATGAGGAAACAGAGACACTGCTCCAGCTCCTTAATTTTCTATAATACACGACGAAGCGTAGATGCTTCTCCAGCTCCTTTATTTTCTATAATACATGAGGATGCAGCGACACTCATCCAGCTTCTTTATTTTCTATAATACAGGAGAAACTAGTGACGCTTCTCCAGCTTCTTTATTTTCTATAATCCAGGAGGAAACAGAGATGCAGCTCCAGCCCCTTTATTTTCAATATACAGAAGGAAGCAGTGACGCTGCGCCAGCTCCTTTACTTTCTAAATTACAGGAGGAAGAAGAGATGCTGCTCCAGCTCCTTTATTTTTTATATTACAGTATGAAGCAGAAAACTGCTCTGTCCCCTTTATTTTCTAGAATACAGGAGGAAGCAGAGATGCTGCTCTAGCTCCTTTGTTTTCTATAATACAGGAGGAAGCAGTGACGCTGCTCCAGCTCCTTTATTTTCTATAATAGAGTATGAAGCAGCAAAGCTGCTCTATCTCCTTTATTTTCGATAATACAGGAGGAAGCAGAGATGCTGGTCCAGATCCTTTATTTTCTATAATAGAGAAGGAAGCAGACATGCTGCTCCGGCAACTTTATTTTCGATAATACAGAACGAAGCCGTGATGCTGCTCCCGCTCCTTTATTATCTATAATACAGGAGGAAACAGTGACGCTGCTCCAGCTTCTTTATTTTCTATAATACATTATGAAGCAGAAATGCTGCTCCAGCTCCTTTATTTTCTATAATACAGGAGGAAGTAGAGTTGCTGCTCGAGCTCCTTTAGTTTCTAAATTACAGGAGGCAGCAGTGACGCTGCTCCAGCTCCTTTATTTTCTATAATACAGGAGGAAGCAGTCACGTTGCTCGAGCAACTTTATTTTGTACATTACAGTACGAAGCACAAACGCTGCTATATCCCTTTATTTTCTTTTATACAGTAGGAAGCAGTGATGCTGCTCCAGCTCCTTTATTATCCATAATACAGGAGGAAGCAGTGACGCTGCTCCAGCTCCTTTATTTTCTATAATACAGTATGAAGAAGAAAAGCTGCTCTATCCCCTTTATTTGCTATAATACCGGAGGAAGCAGAAATGCTGCTCCAGCTCCTTTATTTTCGATAATACAGGAGGAAGCAGTGATGCTGCTCCAGCTCCTTTATTTCCTAAATTACTGGAGGATACAGAGATGCTGCTCCAGCTCCTTTATTTTCGATAATACAGGAGGAAGCACTGACGCTGCTCCAGCTCCTTTATTTTCTACAATACTGGCGGAAGCTGAGATGCTGCTCCAGAACCTTTATTTTCGTTAATACAGGAAGAAGCAGAGACACTGCTCCAGCTCATTTTTGTCGATAATCCATGAGGAAACAGAGACACTGCTCCAGCTCCTTAATTTTCTATAATACACGACGAAGCGTAGATGCTTCTCCAGCTCCTTTATTTTCTATAATACATGAGGATGCAGTGACACTCATCCAACTCCTTTATTATCCATAATACAGGAGGAAGCAGTGACGCTGCTCCAGCTCCTTTATTTTCTATAATCCAGGAGGAAACAGAGGTGCAGCTCCAGCCCCTTTATTTTCAATATACAGAAGGAAGCAGTGACGCTGCGCCAGCTCCTTTATTTTCTAAATTACAGGAGGAAGAAGAGATGATGCTCCAGCTCCTTTATTTTTTATATTACAGTATGAAGCAGAAAACTGCTCTGTCCCCTTTATTTTCTAGAATACAGGAGGAAGCAGTGAAGCTGCTCCAGCTCCTTTATTTTCTATAATACTGAATGAAGCAGCAAAGCTGCTCTCTCTCCTTTATTTTCGATAATACAGGAGGAAGCAGAGATGCTGGTCCAGATCCTTTATTTTCTATAATAGAGAAGGAAGCAGACATGCTGCTCCAGCAACTTTATTTTCGATAATACAGAACGAAGCCGTGATGCTGCTCCAGCTCCTTTATTTTCTATAATACAGTATGAAGCAGAAAAGCTGCTCTATCTACTTTATTTTCTATAATACAGGAGGAAGCAGAAATGCTGCTCCAGCTCCTTTATTTTCTATAATACAGGAGGAAGTAGAGTTGCTGCTCGAGCTCCTTTAGTTTCTAAATTAGAGGAGGCAGCAGTGACGCTGCTCCAGCTCCTTTATTTTCTATAATACAGGAGGAAGCAGTCACGTTGCTCGAGCAACTTTATTTTGTATATTACAGTACGAAGCACAAAAGCTGCTATATCCCCTTTATTTTCTATAATACAGGACGAGGCAATGACGCTGCTCCAGCTCCTTGATTTTCTATAATACAGTATGAAGCAGCAAAGCTGCTCTATCTCTTTTATTTTCGATAATACAGGAGGAAGCAGAGATGCTGGTCCAGATCCTTTATTTTCTATAATAGAGAAGGAAGCAGACATGCTGCTCCAGCTCCTTTATTTTCGATAATACAGGAAGAAGCAGTGATGCTGCTCCAGCTCCTTTATTTCCTAAATTACTGGAGGATACTTGATGCTGCTCCAGCTCCTTTATTTTCGATAATACAGGAGGAAGCACTGACGCTGCTCCACCTCCTTTATTTTCTACAATACTGGCGGAAGCTGAGATGCTGCTCCAGAACCTGCATTTTCGTTAATACAGGAAGAAGCAGAGACACTGCTCCAGCTCATTTTTGTCAATAATCAATGAGGAAACAGAGACACTGCTCCAGCTCCTTAATTTTCTATAATACACGACGAAGCGTAGATGCTTCTCCAGCTCCTTTATTTTCTATAATACATGAGGATGCAGTGACACTCATCCAGCTTCTTTATTTTCTATAATACAGGAGAAACCAGTGACGCTTCTCCAGCTTCTTTATTTTCTATAATACATTATGAAGTAGAAATGCTGCTCCAGCTCCTTTATTTTCTATAATACAGGAGGAAGTAGAGTTGCTGCTCGAGCTCCTTTATTTTCTATAATACAGGAGGAAACCGAGATGCTGTTAAAGCTCCTTTATTTTCGATAATACAGGAGGAAGCAGTCACGTTGCTCGAGCAACTTTATTTTGTACATTACAGTACGAAGCACAAACGCTGCTATATCCCTTTATTTTCTTTTATACAGTAGGAAGCAGTGATGCTGCTCCAGCTCCTTTATTATCCATAATACAGGAGGAAGCAGTGACGCTGCTCCAGCTCCTTTATTTTCTATAATACAGTATGAAGAAGAAAAGCTGCTCTGTCCCCTTTATTTTCTATAATACCGGAGGAAGCAGAAATGCTGCTCCAGCTCCTTTATTTTCGATAATACAGGAGGAAGCAGTGATGCTGCTCCAGCTCCTTTATTTCCTAAATTACTGGAGGATACAGAGATGCTGCTACAGCTCCTTTATTTTCGATAATACAGGAGGAAGCACTGACGCTGCTCCACCTCCTTTATTTTCTACAATACTGGCGGAAGCTGAGATGCTGCTCCAGAACCTTTATTTTCGTTAATACAGGAAGAAGCAGAGACACTGCTCCAGCTCATTTTTGTCGATAATCCATGAGGAAACAGAGACACTGCTCCAGCTCCTTAATTTTCTATAATACACGACGAAGCGTAGATGCTTCTCCAGCTCCTTTATTTTCTATAATACATGAGGATGCAGTGACACTCATCCAGCTTCTTTATTTTCTATAATACAGGAGAAACCAGTGACGCTTCTCCAGCTTCTTTATTTTCTATAATCCAGGAGGAAACAGAGATGCAGCTCCAGCCCCTTTATTTTCAATATACAGAAGGAAGCAGTGACGCTGCGCCAGCTCCTTTATTTTCTAAATTACAGGAGGAAGAAGAGATGATGCTCCAGCTCCTTTATTTTTTATTTTACAGTATGAAGCAGAAAACTGCTCTGTCCCCTTTATTTTCTAGAATACAGGAGGAAGCAGTGAAGCTGCTCCAGCTCCTTTATTTTCTATAATACTGAATGAAGCAGCAAAGCTGCTCTATCTCCTTTATTTTCTATAATACAGGAGGAAGCAGAGATGCTGGTCCAGATCCTTTATTTTCTATAATAGAGAAGGAAGCAGACATGCTGCTCCAGCAACTTTATTTTCGATAATACAGAACGAAGCCGTGATGCTGCTCCAGCTCCTTTATTATCTATAATACAAGAGGAAACAGTGACGCTGCTCCAGCTCCTTTATTTTCTATAATACAGTATGAAGCAGAAAAGCTGCTCGAGCTCCTTTAGTTTCTAAATTACAGGAGGCAGCAGTGACGCTGCTCCAGCTCCTTTATTTTCTATAATACAGGAGGAAGCAGTCACGTTGCTCGAGCAACTTTATTTTGTATATTACAGTACGAAGCACAAAAGCTGCTATATCCCCTTTATTTTCTATAATACAGGACGAGGCAATGACGCTGCTCCAGCTCCTTTATTTTCTAAATTACAGGAGGAAGCAGAGAGGAGGCGCTAGCTCGTTTATTTTTTATAATTCAGGAGGAAGCAGTGACTCTGCTCCAGCTCCTTTATTTTCGAAAATACAGGAGGAAGCAGAGATGCTGCTCCAGCTCCTTTATTTTCTATAATACAGTATGAAGCAGAAAAGTTGCACTATCCCCTTTATTTTCTATCATACAGGAGGAAGCAGAGATGCTGCTCCAGCTCCTTAATTTTCAATATTACACGACGAAGCAGTGACGCTGCTCCAGCTCCTTTATTTCCTAAATTGTTGGAGGAAGCAGAGATGCTGCTCCAGCTCCTTTATTTTCTATAATACAGGAGGAAACCGAGATGCTGTTAAAGCTCCTTTATTTTCGATAATACAGGAGCATGCAGTGACGCTGCGCCAGCTCCTTTATTTCCTAAATTACAGGAGGAATCAGAAATGTTGCTCTAACTCCTTTATTTTCTAGAATACAGGAGTAAGCAGAGATGCTGCTCCAGCTCCGTTATTTTCTATAATATAGAAGGAAGCAGTGACGCTGCGCCAGCTCCTTTATTTCCTAAATTACTGGAGGAAGCAGAAATGCTGCTCCAGCTCCTTTATTTTCTATAATACAGGAGGAAGCAGTGACGCTGCTCCAGCTCATCTTTGACGATAATACAGTAGGAAGCAGAGACACTGCTCCAGCTCCGTAATTTTCTATATTACACGAGGAATCAAAGATGCTTCTCCAGCTCCATTATTTTCTCTAGTACAGGAGGAAGCAGTGACGCTGTTAAAGCTCCTTTATTTTCTATAATACATGAGGAACAGTAACGCTGTTAAAGCTCTTTATTTTCTATAATACAGTACGGAGCAGAAAAGCTGGTCTATCCCCTTTATTTTCTAAAATACAGGAGGAAGCAGTGACACCGCTCCAGCTCAATTTTTTCGATAATAAAGGAGGAAGCCGAGACACTGCTCCAGCTCCTTAATTTTCTATAATACACGAGGAAGCAGAGATGCTTCTCCAGTTCCTTTATTTTCTATAATACAGGAGGAAGCAGTGACGCTGTTCCAGCTCCTTTATTTTCTATAATTCAGTACGAAGCAGATAAGCTGGTCTATCCCCTTTATTTTCTATAATACAGTAGGTAGCAGAGATGCTGCTCCAGCTCCTTAATTTTCTTTGGTACAGGAGGAAGCAGAGTTGCTGAACCAGCACCTATATTTTCTATAATAGAGAAGGAAGCAGAGATACTGCTCCAGCTCCTTTATTTTTTATAATACAGGAGGAAGCAGTGACGCTGCGCCAGCTCCTTCATGTCCTAAATTACTGTCGGAAGCAGAGATGCTGCTCCAACTCCTTTATTTTCGATAATACAGGAGGAACCAGTGATTCTGCTCCAGCTCCTTTATTTTCTATAATACAGTATGAAGCAGAAATGTTGCTCTATCCCCTTTATTTTCTATCATACAGGAGGAAGCAGAGATGCTGCTCCAGCTCCTTAATATTTGATATTACAGGACGAAGCAGTGACGCTGCTCCAACTCCTTTTTTTCCTAAATTGTTGGAGGAAGGAGAGATGCTGCTCCAGCTCCTTTATTCTTAAAATACAGGAGGAAGTATTGACTCTTCTCCAGCTCCTATATTTTCTTTAATACAGGAGGAAGCAGCGACGCTGCTCCAGCTCCTTTATTTTGTATAATATAGGAGGAAACATTGACGCTTCCCCAGCTCCTTTATTTTGTATAATACAGGAGGAAGCAGTGACGCTGCTCCAGCTCCTTTATTTCCTATAATACAGCATGAAGAAGAAAAGCTGCTCTATCCCCTTTATTTTCTATAATACCGGAGGAAGCAGAAATGCTGCTCCAGCTCGTTTATTTTCGATAATACAGGAGGAAGCAGAGATTCTGCTCCAGCTCCTTTATTTCCTAAATTACTGGAGGATACAGAGATGCTGCTCCAGCTCCTTTATTCTCGATAATACAGGAGGAAGCACTGACGCTGCTCCAGCTCCTTTATTTTCTACAATACTGGCAGAAGCTGAGATGCTTCTCCAGTTCCTTTATTTTCTATAATACAGGAGGAAGCAGTGACGCTGTTCCAGCTCCTTTATTTTCTATAATTCAGTACGAAGCAGATAAGCTGGTCTATCCCCTTTATTTTCTATAATACAGTAGGTAGCAGAGATGCTGCTCCAGCTCCTTAATTTTCTTTGGTACAGGAGGAAGCAGAGTTGCTGAACCAGCACCTATATTTTCTAAAATAGAGAAGGAAGCAGAGATACTGCTCCAGCTCCTTTATTTTTTATAATACAGGAGGAAGCAGTGACGCTGCGCCAGCTCCTTCATGTCCTAAATTACTGTCGGAAGCAGAGATGCTGCTCCAACTCCTTTATTTTCGATAATACAGGAGGAACCAGTGATTCTGCTCCAGCTCCTTTATTTTCGATAATACAGTATGAAGCAGAAATGTTGCTCTATCCCCTTTATTTTCTATCATACAGGAGGAAGCAGAGATGCTGCTCCAGCTCCTTAATTTTTGATATTACAGGACGAAGCAGTGACGCTGCTCCAACTCCTTTTTTTCCTAAATTGTTGGAGGAAGCAGAGATGCTGCTCCAGCTCCTTTATTCTTAAAATACAGGAGGAAGTATTGACTCTTCTCCAGCTCCTATATTTTCTATAATACAGGAGGAAGCAGCGAAGCTGCTCCAGGTCCTTTATTTTGTATAATATAGGAGGAAACATTGACGCTTCCCCAGCTCCTTTATTTTCTATAATACAGGAGGAAGCAGTGACGCTGCTCCAGCTCCTTTATTTTATATAATACAGTATGAAGAAGAAAAGCTGCTCTATCCCCTTTATTTTCTATAATACCGGTGGAAGCAGAAATGCTGCTCCAGCTCCTTTATTTTCGATTATCCAGGAGGAAACAGAGGTGCAGCTCCAGCTCCTCTATTTCCTAAATTACTGGAGGATACAGAGATGCTGCTCCAGCTCCTTTATTTTCGATAATACAGGAGGAAGCACTGACGCTGCTCCAGCTCCTTTATTTTCTACAATACTGGCAGAAGCTGAGATGCTGCTCCAGAACCTTTATTTTCGTTAATACAGGAAGAAGCAGAGACACTGCTCCAGCTCATTTTTGTCGATAATCCATGAGGAAACAGAGACACTGCTCCAGCTCCTTAATTTTCTATAATACACGACGAAGCGTAGATGCTTCTCCAGCTCCTTTATTTTCTATAATACATGAGGATGCAGTGACACTCATCCAGCTTCTTTATTTTCTATAATACAGGAGAAACCAGTGACGCTTCTCCAGCTTCTTTATTTTCTATAATACATTATGAAGTAGAAATGCTGCTCCAGCTCCTTTATTTTCTATAATACAGGAGGAAGTAGAGTTGCTGCTCGAGCTCCTTTATTTTCTATAATACAGGAGGAAACCGAGATGCTGTTAAAGCTCCTTTATTTTCGATAATACAGGAGGAAGCAGTCACGTTGCTCGAGCAACTTTATTTTGTACATTACAGTACGAAGCACAAACGCTGCTATATCCCTTTATTTTCTTTTATACAGTAGGAAGCAGTGATGCTGCTCCAGCTCCTTTATTATCCATAATACAGGAGGAAGCAGTGACGCTGCTCCAGCTCCTTTATTTTCTATAATACAGTATGAAGAAGAAAAGCTGCTCTGTCCCCTTTATTTTCTATAATACCGGAGGAAGCAGAAATGCTGCTCCAGCTCCTTTATTTTCGATAATACAAGAGGAAGCAGTGATGCTGCTCCAGCTCCTTTATTTCCTAAATTACTGGAGGATACAGAGATGCTGCTACAGCTCCTTTATTTTCGATAATACAGGAGGAAGCACTGACGCTGCTCCACCTCCTTTATTTTCTACAATACTGGCGGAAGCTGAGATGCTGCTCCAGAACCTTTATTTTCGTTAATACAGGAAGAAGCAGAGACACTGCTCCAGCTCATTTTTGTCGATAATCCATGAGGAAACAGAGACACTGCTCCAGCTCCTTAATTTTCTATAATACACGACGAAGCGTAGATGCTTCTCCAGCTCCTTTATTTTCTATAATACAGGAGGAAGCAGTCACGTTCCTCGAGCAACTTTATTTTGTACATTACAGTACGAAGCACAAAAGCTGCTATATCCCCTTTATTTTCTTTTATACAGTAGGAAGCAGTGATGCTGCTCCAGCTCCTTTATTATCCATAATACAGGAGGAAGCAGTGACGCTGCTCCAGCTCCTTTATTTTCTATAATACAGTATGAAGAAGAAAAGCTGCTCTATCCCCTTTATTTTCTATAATACCGGAGGAAGCAGAAATGCTGCTCCAGCTCCTTTATTTCCTAAATTACTGGAGGATACAGAGATGCTGCTCCAGCTCCTTTATTTTCGATAATACAGGAGGAAGCACTGACGCTGCTCCACCTCCTTTATTTTCTACAATACTGGCGGAAGCTGAGATGTTGCTCCAGAACCTGCATTTTCGTTAATACAGGAAGAAGCAGAGACACTGCTCCAGCTCATTTTTGTCAATAATCAATGAGGAAACAGAGACACTGCTCCAGCTCCTTAATTTTCTATAATACACGACGAAGCGTAGATGCTTCTCCAGCTCCTTTATTTTCTATAATACAGGAGAAACCAGTGACGCTTCTCCAGCTTCTTTATTTTCTATAATACATTATGAAGTAGAAATGCTGCTCCAGCTCCTTTATTTTCTATAATACAGGAGGAAGTAGAGTTGCTGCTCGAGCTCCTTTATTTTCTATAATACAGGAGGAAACCGAGATGCTGTTAAAGCTCCTTTATTTTCGATAATACAGGAGGAAGCAGTCACGTTGCTCGAGCAACTTTATTTTGTACATTACAGTACGAAGCACAAACGCTGCTATATCCCTTTATTTTCTTTTATACAGTAGGAAGCAGTGATGCTGCTCCAGCTCCTTTATTATCCATAATACAGGAGGAAGCAGTGACGCTGCTCCAGCTCCTTTATTTTCTATAATACAGTATGAAGAAGAAAAGCTGCTCTGTCCCCTTTATTTTCTATAATACCGGAGGAAGCAGAAATGCTGCTCCAGCTCCTTTATTTTCGATAATACAGGAGGAAGCAGTGATGCTGCTCCAGCTCCTTTATTTCCTAAATTACTGGAGGATACAGAGATGCTGCTACAGCTCCTTTATTTTCGATAATACAGGAGGAAGCACTGACGCTGCTCCACCTCCTTTATTTTCTACAATACTGGCGGAAGCTGAGATGCTGCTCCAGAACCTTTATTTTCGTTAATACAGGAAGAAGCAGAGACACTGCTCCAGCTCATTTTTGTCGATAATCCATGAGGAAACAGAGACACTGCTCCAGCTCCTTAATTTTCTATAATACACGACGAAGCGTAGATGCTTCTCCAGCTCCTTTATTTTCTATAATACATGAGGATGCAGTGACACTCATCCAGCTTCTTTATTTTCTATAATACAGGAGAAACCAGTGACGCTTCTCCAGCTTCTTTATTTTCTATAATCCAGGAGGAAACAGAGGTGCAGCTCCAGCCCCTTTATTTTCAATATACAGAAGGAAGCAGTGACGCTGCGCCAGCTCCTTTATTTTCTAAATTACAGGAGGAAGAAGAGATGATGCTCCAGCTCCTTTATTTTTTATTTTACAGTATGAAGCAGAAAACTGCTCTGTCCCCTTTATTTTCTAGAATACAGGAGGAAGCAGTGAAGCTGCTCCAGCTCCTTTATTTTCTATAATACTGAATGAAGCAGCAAAGCTGCTCTATCTCCTTTATTTTCTATAATACAGGAGGAAGCAGAGATGCTGGTCCAGATCCTTTATTTTCTATAATAGAGAAGGAAGCAGACATGCTGCTCCAGCAACTTTATTTTCGATAATACAGAACGAAGCCGTGATGCTGCTCCAGCTCCTTTATTATCTATAATACAAGAGGAAACAGTGACGCTGCTC
Organism: Hemiscyllium ocellatum; assembly: GCF_020745735.1. Classification (NCBI taxonomy): domain Eukaryota; kingdom Metazoa; phylum Chordata; class Chondrichthyes; order Orectolobiformes; family Hemiscylliidae; genus Hemiscyllium; species Hemiscyllium ocellatum. The sequence goes on along the minus strand of NC_083443.1, from coordinate 972,587 downwards.
CAGCTCCTTTATTTTCTATAATACAGTATGAAGCAGAAAAGCTGCTCTATCTCCTTTATTTTCTATAATACAGGAGGAAGCAGAAATGCTGCTCCAGCTCCTTTATTTTCTATAATAGAGAAGGAAGTAGAGTTGCTGCTCGAGCTCCTTTAGTTTCTAAATTACAGGAGGCAGCAGTGACGCTGCTCCAGCTCCTTTATTTTCTATAATACAGGAGGAAGCAGTCACGTTGCTCGAGCAACTTTATTTTGTATATTACAGTACGAAGCACAAAAGCTGCTATATCCCCTTTATTTTCTATAATACAGGACGAGGCAATGACGCTGCTCCAGCTCCTTTATTTTCTAAATTACAGGAGGAAGCAGAGAGGAGGCTCTAGCTCGTTTATTTTTTATAATTCAGGAGGAAGCAGTGACTCTGCTCCAGCTCCTTTATTTTCGAAAATACAGGAGGAAGCAGAGATGCTGCTCCAGCTCCTTTATTTTCTATAATACAGTATGAAGCAGAAAAGTTGCACTATCCCCTTTATTTTCTATCATACAGGAGGAAGCAGAGATGCTGCTCCAGCTCCTTAATTTTCAATATTACACGACGAAGCAGTGACGCTGCTCCAGCTCCTTTATTTCCTAAATTGTTGGAGGAAGCAGAGATGCTGCTCCAGCTCCTTTATTTTCTATAATACAGGAGGAAACCGAGATGCTGTTAAAGCTCCTTTATTTTCGATAATACAGGAGCATGCAGTGACGCTGCGCCAGCTCCTTTATTTCCTAAATTACAGGAGGAATCAGAAATGTTGCTCTAACTCCTTTATTTTCTAGAATACAGGAGTAAGCAGAGATGCTGCTCCAGCTCCGTTATTTTCTATAATATAGAAGGAAGCAGTGACGCTGCGCCAACTCCTTTATTTCCTAAATTACTGGAGGAAGCAGAAATGCTGCTCCAGCTCCTTTATTTTCTATAATACAGGAGGAAGCAGTGACGCTGCTCCAGCTCATCTTTGACGATAATACAGTAGGAAGCAGAGACACTGCTCCAGCTCCGTAATTTTCTATATTACACGAGGAATCAAAGATGCTTCTCCAGCTCCATTATTTTCTCTAGTACAGGAGGAAGCAGTGACGCTGTTAAAGCTCCTTTATTTTCTATAATACATGAGGAACAGTAACGCTGTTAAAGCTCTTTATTTTCTATAATACAGTACGGAGCAGAAAAGCTGGTCTATCCCCTTTATTTTCTAAAATACAGGAGGAAGCAGTGACACCGCTCCAGCTCAATTTTTTCGATAATAAAGGAGGAAGCCGAGACACTGCTCCAGCTCCTTAATTTTCTATAATACACGAGGAAGCAGAGATGCTTCTCCAGTTCCTTTATTTTCTATAATACAGGAGGAAGCAGTGACGCTGTTCCAGCTCCTTTATTTTCTATAATTCAGTACGAAGCAGATAAGCTGGTCTATCCCCTTTATTTTCTATAATACAGTAGGTAGCAGAGATGCTGCTCCAGCTCCTTAATTTTCTTTGGTACAGGAGGAAGCAGAGTTGCTGAACCAGCACCTATATTTTCTATAATAGAGAAGGAAGCAGAGATACTGCTCCAGCTCCTTTATTTTTTATAATACAGGAGGAAGCAGTGACGCTGCGCCAGCTCCTTCATGTCCTAAATTACTGTCGGAAGCAGAGATGCTGCTCCAACTCCTTTATTTTCGATAATACAGGAGGAACCAGTGATTCTGCTCCAGCTCCTTTATTTTCTATAATACAGTATGAAGCAGAAATGTTGCTCTATCCCCTTTATTTTCTATCATACAGGAGGAAGCAGAGATGCTGCTCCAGCTCCTTAATATTTGATATTACAGGACGAAGCAGTGACGCTGCTCCAACTCCTTTTTTTCCTAAATTGTTGGAGGAAGGAGAGATGCTGCTCCAGCTCCTTTATTCTTAAAATACAGGAGGAAGTATTGACTCTTCTCCAGCTCCTATATTTTCTATAATACAGGAGGAAGCAGCGACGCTGCTCCAGCTCCTTTATTTTGTATAATATAGGAGGAAACATTGACGCTTCCCCAGCTCCTTTATTTTGTATAATACAGGAGGAAGCAGTGACGCTGCTCCAGCTCCTTTATTTCCTATAATACAGCATGAAGAAGAAAAGCTGCTCTATCCCCTTTATTTTCTATAATACCGGAGGAAGCAGAAATGCTGCTCCAGCTCGTTTATTTTCGATAATACAGGAGGAAGCAGAGATTCTGCTCCAGCTCCTTTATTTCCTAAATTACTGGAGGATACAGAGATGCTGCTCCAGCTCCTTTATTCTCGATAATACAGGAGGAAGCACTGACGCTGCTCCAGCTCCTTTATTTTCTACAATACTGGCAGAAGCTGAGATGCTTCTCCAGTTCCTTTATTTTCTATAATACAGGAGGAAGCAGTGACGCTGTTCCAGCTCCTTTATTTTCTATAATTCAGTACGAAGCAGATAAGCTGGTCTATCCCCTTTATTTTCTATAATACAGTAGGTAGCAGAGATGCTGCTCCAGCTCCTTAATTTTCTTTGGTACAGGAGGAAGCAGAGTTGCTGAACCAGCACCTATATTTTCTAAAATAGAGAAGGAAGCAGAGATACTGCTCCAGCTCCTTTATTTTTTATAATACAGGAGGAAGCAGTGACGCTGCGCCAGCTCCTTCATGTCCTAAATTACTGTCGGAAGCAGAGATGCTGCTCCAACTCCTTTATTTTCGATAATACAGGAGGAACCAGTGATTCTGCTCCAGCTCCTTTATTTTCGATAATACAGTATGAAGCAGAAATGTTGCTCTATCCCCTTTATTTTCTATCATACAGGAGGAAGCAGAGATGCTGCTCCAGCTCCTTAATTTTTGATATTACAGGACGAAGCAGTGACGCTGCTCCAACTCCTTTTTTTCCTAAATTGTTGGAGGAAGCAGAGATGCTGCTCCAGCTCCTTTATTCTTAAAATACAGGAGGAAGTATTGACTCTTCTCCAGCTCCTATATTTTCTATAATACAGGAGGAAGCAGCGAAGCTGCTCCAGGTCCTTTATTTTGTATAATATAGGAGGAAACATTGACGCTTCCCCAGCTCCTTTATTTTCTATAATACAGGAGGAAGCAGTGACGCTGCTCCAGCTCCTTTATTTTCTATAATACAGTATGAAGAAGAAAAGCTGCTCTATCCCTTTTATTTTCTATAATACCGGTGGAAGCAGAAATGCTGCTCCAGCTCCTTTATTTTCGATTATCCAGGAGGAAACAGAGGTGCAGCTCCAGCTCCTCTATTTCCTAAATTACTGGAGGATACAGAGATGCTGCTCCAGCTCCTTTATTTTCGATAATACAGGAGGAAGCACTGACGCTGCTCCAGCTCATTTTTGTCGATAATCCATGAGGAAACAGAGACACTGCTCCAGCTCCTTAATTTTCTATAATACACGACGAAGCGTAGATGCTTCTCCAGCTCCTTTATTTTCTATAATACATGAGGATGCAGTGACACTCATCCAGCTTCTTTATTTTCTATAATACAGGAGAAACCAGTGACGCTTCTCCAGCTTCTTTATTTTCTATAATCCAGGAGGAAACAGAGATGCAGCTCCAGCCCCTTTATTTTCAATATACAGAAGGAAGCAGTGACGCTGCGCCAGCTCCTTTATTTTCTAAATTACAGGAGGAAGAAGAGATGCTGCTCCAGCTCCTTTATTTTTTATATTACAGTATGAAGCAGAAAACTGCTCTGTCCCCTTTATTTTCTAGAATACAGGAGGAATCAGAGATGCTGCTCTAGCTACTTTGTTTTCTATAATACAGGAGGAAGCAGTGACGCTGCTCCAGCTCCTTTATTTTCTATAATACAGTATGAAGCAGCAAAGCTGCTTTATCTCCTTTATTTTCGATAATACAGGAGGAAGGAGAGTCGCTGGTCCAGATCCTTTATTTTCTATAATAGAGAAGGAAGCAGACATGCTGCTCCAGCAACTTTATTTTCGATAATACAGAACGAAGCCGTGATGCTGCTCCAGCTCCTTTATTATCTATAATACAGGGGGAAACAGTGACGCTGCTCCAGCTCCTTTATTTTCTATAATACAGTATGAAGCAGAAAAGCTGCTCTATCTCCTTTATTTTCTATAATACAGGAGGAAGTAGAGTTGCTGCTCGAGCTCCTTTAGTTTCTAAATTACAGGAGGCAGCAGTGACGCTGCGCCAGCTCCTTTATTTTCTATAATACAGGAGGAAGCAGTCACGTTGCTCGAGCAACTTTATTTTGTACATTACAGTACGAAGCACAAAAGCTGCTATATCCCCTTTATTTTCTTTTATACAGTAGGAAGCAGTGATGCTGCTCCAGCTCCTTTATTATCCATAATACAGGAGGAAGCAGTGACGCTGCTCCAGCTCCTTTATTTTCTATAATACAGTATGAAGAAGAAAAGGTGCTCTATCCCCTTTATTTTCTATAATACCGGAGGAAGCAGAAATGCTGCTCCAGCTCCTTTATTTTCGATAATACAGGAGGAAGCAGTGATGCTGCTCCAGCTCCTTTATTTCCTAAATTACTGGAGGATACAGAGATGCTGCTCCAGCTCCTTTATTTTCGATAATACAGGAGGAAGCACTGACGCTGCTCCAGCTCCTTTATTTTCTACAATACTGGCGGAAGCTGAGATGCTGCTCCAGAACCTTTATTTTCGTTAATACAGGAAGAAGCAGAGACACTGCTCCAGCTCATTTTTGTCGATAATCCATGAGGAAACAGAGACACTGCTCCAGCTCCTTAATTTTCTATAATACACGACGAAGCGTAGATGCTTCTCCAGCTCCTTTATTTTCTATAATACATGAGGATGCAGTGACACTCATCCAGCTTCTTTATTTTCTATAATACATGCGGATGCAGCGACACTCATCCAGCTTCTTTATTTTCTAAAACAGGAGAAACCAGTGACGCTTCTCCAGCTTCTTTATTTTCTATAATCCAGGAGGAAACAGAGATGCAGCTCCAGCCCCTTTATTTTCAATATACAGAAGGAAGCAGTGACGCTGCGCCAGCTCCTTTATTTTCTAAATTACAGGAGGAAGCAGAGATGCTGCTCCAGCTCCTTAATTTTCAATATTACAGGACGAAGCAGTGACGCTGCTCCAGCTCCTTTATTTCCTAAATTGTTGGAGGAAGCAGAGATGCTGCTCCAGCTCCTTTATTCTTAAAATACAGGAGGAAGTATTGACTCTTCTCCAGCTCCTATATTTTCTATAATACAGGAGGAAGCAGTGACGCTGCTCCAGCTCCTTTATTTTCTATAATACATGAGGAACAGTAACGCTGTTAAAGCTCTTTATTTTCTATAATACAGTACGGAGCAGAAAAGCTGGTCTATCCCCTTTATTTTCTAAAATACAGGAGGAAGCAGTGACACCGCTCCAGCTCAATTTTTTCGATAATAAAGGAGGAAGCCGAGACACTGCTCCAGCTCCTTAATTTTCTATAATACACGAGGAAGCAGAGATGCTTCTCCAGTTCCTTTATTTTCTATAATACAGGAGGAAGCAGTGACGGTGTTCCAGCTCCTTTATTTTCTATAATTCAGTACGAAGCAGATAAGCTGGTCTATCCCCTTTATTTTCTATAATACAGTAGGTAGCAGAGATGCTGCTCCAGCTCCTTAATTTTCTTTGGTACAGGAGGAAGCAGAGTTGCTGAACCAGCACCTATATTTTCTATAATAGAGAAGGAAGCAGAGATACTGCTCCAGCTCCTTTATTTTTTATAATACAGGAGGAAGCAGTGACGCTGCGCCAGCTCCTTCATGTCCTAAATTACTGTCGGAAGCAGAGATGCTGCTCCAACTCCTTTATTTTCGATAATACAGGAGGAACCAGTCATTCTGCTCCAGCTCCTTTATTTTCTATAATACAGTATGAAGCAGAAATGTTGCTCTATCCCCTTTATTTTCTATCATACAGGAGGAAGCAGAGATGCTGCTCCAGCTCCTAAATTTTTGATATTACAGGACGAAGCAGTGACGCTGCTCCAACTCCTTTTTTTCCTAAATTGTTGGAGGAAGCAGAGATGCTGCTCCAGCTCCTTTATTCTTAAAATACAGGAGGAAGTATTGACTCTTCTCCAGCTCCTATGTTTTCTATAATACAGGAGGAAGCAGCGACGCTGCTCCAGCTCCTTTATTTTGTATAATATAGGAGGAAACATTGACGCTTCCCCAGCTCCTTTATTTTCTATAATACAGGAGGAAGCAGTGACGCTGCTCCAGCTCCTTTATTTCCTGTAATACAGTATGAAGAAGAAAAGCTGCTCTATCCCCTTTATTTTCTATAATACCGGAGGAAGCAGAAATGCTGCTCCAGCTCCTTTATTTTCGATAATACAGGAGGAAGCAGAGATTCTGCTCCAGCTCCTTTATTTCCTAAATTACTGGAGGATACAGAGATGCTGCTCCAGCTCCTTTATTCTCGATAATACAGGAGGAAGCACTGACGCTGCTCCAGCTCCTTTATTTTCTACAATACTGGCAGAAGCTGAGATGCTTCTCCAGTTCCTTTATTTTCTATAATACAGGAGGAAGCAGTGACGCTGTTCCAGCTCCTTTATTTTCTATAATTCAGTACGAAGCAGATAAGCTGGTCTATCCCCTTTATTTTCTATAATACAGTAGGTAGCAGAGATGCTGCTCCAGCTCCTTAATTTTCTTTGGTACAGGAGGAAGCAGAGTTGCTGAACCAGCACCTATATTTTCTATAATAGAGAAGGAAGCAGAGATACTGCTCCAGCTCCTTTATTTTTTATAATACAGGAGGAAGCAGTGACGCTGCGCCAGCTCCTTCATGTCCTAAATTACTGTCGGAAGCAGAGATGCTGCTCCAACTCCTTTATTTTCGATAATACAGGAGGAACCAGTGATTCTGCTCCAGCTCCTTTATTTTCGATAATACAGTATGAAGCAGAAATGTTGCTCTATCCCCTTTATTTTCTATCATACAGGAGGAAGCAGAGATGCTGCTCCAGCTCCTTAATTTTTGATATTACAGGACGAAGCAGTGACGCTGCTCCAACTCCTTTTTTTCCTAAATTGTTGGAGGAAGCAGAGATGCTGCTCAAGCTCCTTTATTCTTAAAATACAGGAGGAAGTATTGACTCTTCTCCAGCTCCTATATTTTCTATAATACAGGAGGAAGCAGCGACGCTGCTCCAGCTCCTTTATTTTGTATAATATAGGAGGAAACATTGACGCTTCCCCAGCTCCTTTATTTTGTATAATGCAGGAGGAAGCAGTGACGCTGCTCCAGCTCCTTTATTTTCTATAATACAGGAGGAAGTAGAGTTGCTGCTCGAGCTCCTTTAGTTTCTAAATTACAGGAGGCAGCAGTGACGCTGCGCCAGCTCCTTTATTTTTTATAATACAGGAGGAAGCAGTCACGTTCCTCGAGCAACTTTATTTTGTATATTACAGTACGAAGCACAAAAGCTGCTATATCCCCTTTATTTTCTTTTATACAGTAGGAAGCAGTGATGCTGCTCCAGCTCCTTTATTATCCATAATACAGGAGGAAGCAGTGACGCTGCTCCAGCTCCTTTATTTTCTATAATACAGTATGAAGAAGAAAAGCTGCTCTATCCCCTTTATTTTCTATAATACCGGAGGAAGCAGAAATGCTGCTCCAGCTCCTTTATTTCCTAAATTACTGGAGGATACAGAGATGCTGCTCCAGCTCCTTTATTTTTTATAATGCAGGAGGTAGCACTGACGCTGCTCCACCTCCTTTATTTTCTACAATACTGGCGGAAGCTGAGATGCTGCTCCAGAACCTTTATTTTCGTTAATACAGGAAGAAGCAGAGACACTGCTCCAGCTCATTTTTGTCGATAATCCATGAGGAAACAGAGACACTGCTCCAGCTCCTTAATTTTCTATAATACACGACGAGGCGTAGATGCTTCTCCAGCTCCTTTATTTTCTATAATACATGAGGATGCAGTGACACTCATCCAGCTTCTTTATTTTCTATAATACATGCGGATGCAGCGACACTCATCCAGCTTCTTTATTTTCTATGATACAGGAGAAACCAGTGACGCTTCTCCAGCTTCTTTATTTTCTATAATCCAGGAGGAAACAGAGATGCAGCTCCAGCCCCTTTATTTTCAATATACAGAAGGAAGCAGTGACGCTGCGCCAGCTCCTTTATTTTCTAAATTACAGGAGGAAGCAGAGATGCTGCTCCAGCTCCTTAATTTTCAATATTACAGGACGAAGCAGTGACGCTGCTCCAGCTCCTTTATTTCCTAAATTGTTGGAGGAAGCAGAGATGCTGCTCCAGCTCCTTTATTCTTAAAATACAGGAGGAAGTATTGACGCTTCTCCAGCTCCTATATTTTCTATAATACAGGAGGAAGCAGCGACGCTGTTCCAGCTCCTTTATTTTCTATAATTCAGTACGAAGCAGATAAGCTGGTCTATCCCCTTTATTTTCTATAATACAGTAGGTAGCAGAGATGCTGCTCCAGCTCCTTAATTTTCTTTGGTACAGGAGGAAGCAGAGTTGCTGAACCAGCACCTATATTTTCTATAATAGAGAAGGAAGCAGAGATACTGCTCCAGCTCCTTTATTTTTTATAATACAGGAGGAAGCAGTGACGCTGCGCCAGCTCCTTCATGTCCTAAATTACAGTCGGAAGCAGAGATGCTGCTCCAACTCCTATATTTTCGATAATACAGGAGGAACCAGTGATTCTGCTCCAGCTCCTTTATTTTCTATAATACAGTATGAAGCAGAAATGTTGCTCTATCCCCTTTATTTTCTATCATACAGGAGGAAGCAGAGATGCTGCTCCAGCTCCTTAATTTTTGATATTACAGGACGAAGCAGTGACGCTGCTCCAACTCCTTTTTTTCCTAAATTGTTGGAGGAAGGAGAGATGCTGCTCCAGCTCCTTTATTCTTAAAATACAGGAGGAAGTATTGACTCTTCTCCAGCTCCTATGTTTTCTATAATACAGGAGGAAGCAGCGACGCTGCTCCAGCTCCTTTATTTTGTATAATATAGGAGGAAACATTGACGCTTCCCCAGCTCCTTTATTTTCTATAATACAGGAGGAAGCAGTGACGCTGCTCCAGCTCCTTTATTTCCTGTAATACAGTATGAAGAAGAAAAGCTGCTCTATCCCCTTTATTTTCTATAATACCGGAGGAAGCAGAAATGCTGCTCCAGCTCCTTTATTTTCGATAATACAGGAGGAAGCAGAGATTCTGCTCCAGCTCCTTTATTTCCTAAATTACTGGAGGATACAGAGATGCTGCTCCAGCTCCTTTATTCTCGATAATACAGGAGGAAGCACTGACGCTGCTCCAGCTCCTTTATTTTCTACAATACTGGCAGAAGCTGAGATGCTTCTCCAGTTCCTTTATTTTCTATAATACAGGAGGAAGCAGTGACGCTGTTCCAGCTCCTTTATTTTCTATAATTCAGTACGAAGCAGATAAGCTGGTCTATCCCCTTTATTTTCTATAATACAGTAGGTAGCAGAGATGCTGCTCCAGCTCCTTAATTTTCTTTGGTACAGGAGGAAGCAGAGTTGCTGAACCAGCACCTATATTTTCTATAATAGAGAAGGAAGCAGAGATACTGCTCCAGCTCCTTTATTTTTTATTATACAGGAGGAAGCAGTGACGCTGCGCCAGCTCCTTCATGTCCTAAATTACTGTCGGAAGCAGAGATGCTGCTCCAACTCCTTTATTTTCGATAATACAGGAGGAACCAGTGATTCTGCTCCAGCTCCTTTATTTTCGATAATACAGTATGAAGCAGAAATGTTGCTCTATCCCCTTTATTTTCTATCATACAGGAGGAAGCAGAGATGCTGCTCCAGCTCCTTAATTTTTGATATTACAGGACGAAGCAGTGACGCTGCTCCAACTCCTTTTTTTCCTAAATTGTTGGAGGAAGCAGAGATGCTGCTCCAGCTCCTTTATTCTTAAAATACAGGAGGAAGTATTGACTCTTCTCCAGCTCCTATATTTTCTATAATACAGGAGGAAGCAGCGAAGCTGCTCCAGGTCCTTTATTTTGTATAATATAGAAGGAAACATTGACGCTTCCCCAGCTCCTTTATTTTCTATAATACAGGAGGAAGCAGTGACGCTGCTCCAGCTCCTTTATTTTCTATAACAGAGTATGAAGAAGAAAAGCTGCTCTATCCCCTTTATTTTCTATAATACCGGAGGAAGCAGAAATGCTGCTCCAGCTCCTTTATTTTCGGTAATACAGGAGGAAGCAGAGATGCTGCTCCAGCTCCTCTATTTCCTAAATTACTGGAGGATACAGAGATGCTGCTCCAGCTCCTTTATTTTCTATAATACAGGAGGAAGCAGTCACGTTCCTCGAGCAACTTTATTTTGTATATTACAGTACGAAGCACAAAAGCTGCTATATCCCCTTTATTTTCTTTTATACAGTAGGAAGCAGTGATGCTGCTCCAGCTCCTTTATTATCCATAATACAGGAGGAAGCAGTGACGCTGCTCCAGCTCCTTTATTTTCTATAATACAGTATGAAGAAGAAAAGCTGCTCTATCCCCTTTATTTTCTATAATACCGGAGGAAGCAGAAATGCTGCTCCAGCTCCTTTATTTCCTAAATTACTGGAGGATACAGAGATGCTGCTCCAGCTCCTTTATTTTTTATAATGCAGGAGGTAGCACTGACGCTGCTCCACCTCCTTTATTTTCTACAATACTGGCGGAAGCTGAGATGCTGCTCCAGAACCTTTATTTTCGTTAATACAGGAAGAAGCAGAGACACTGCTCCAGCTCATTTTTGTCGATAATCCATGAGGAAACAGAGACACTGCTCCAGCTCCTTAATTTTCTATAATACACGACGAAGCGTAGATGCTTCTCCAGCTCCTTTATTTTCTATAATACATGAGGATGCAGTGACACTCATCCAGCTTCTTTATTTTCTATAATACATGCGGATGCAGCGACACTCATCCAGCTTCTTTATTTTCTATAATACAGGAGAAACCAATGACGCTTCTCCAGCTTCTTTATTTTCTATAATCCAGGAGGAAACAGAGATGCAGCTCCAGCCCCTTTATTTTCAATATACAGAAGGAAGCAGTGACGCTGCGCCAGCTCCTTTATTTTCTAAATTACAGGAGGAAGCAGAGATGCTGCTCCAGCTCCTTAATTTTCAATATTACAGGACGAAGCAGTGACGCTGCTCCAGCTCCTTTATTTCCTAAATTGTTGGAGGAAGCAGAGATGCTGCTCCAGCTCCTTTATTCTTAAAATACAGGTGGAAGTATTGACGCTTCTCCAGCTCCTATATTTTCTATAATACAGGAGGAAGCAGCGACGCTGCTCCAGCTTCTTTATTTTGTATAATACAGGAGGAAGCAGTGACGCTGCTCCAGCTCCTTTATTTTCTATAATACAGGAGGAAGCAGTGACGCTGCGCCAGCTCCTTAATGTCCTAAATTACAGTCGGAAGCAGAGATGCTGCTCCATCTCCTTTGTTTTCTATAATTCAGGAGGAAGCAGTGACGCTGCCCCAGCTCCTTAACTTTCTATAGTACTGGAGGAAGCAGAGTTGCTGAACCAGCACCTATATTTTCTATAATAGAGAAGGAAGTAGAGATACTGCTCCAGCTCCTTTATTTTCTATAATACAGGAGGAAGCAGTGACGCTGCTCCAGCTCCTTTAGTTTCTGTAATACAGCATGTAGCAGAAAAGCTGCTCTATCCCTTTTGTTTTCTTTATTGCAGGAGGAAGCAGAGATGCTGATCCAGCTCCTTTATTTTCTATAATACAGGAGGAAGCAGTGACGCTGCTCCAGCTCCTTTATTTTCCAAAATACCGGTGGAAGCAGTGACGTAGCTCCAGCTCCTTTATTTTCGATAATACAGGAATATGCAGTGACGCTGCGCCAGCTGCTTTATTTCCTAAATTACATGAGGAAGCAGAAATGCTGCTCCAACTCCTTTATTTTCTAGAATACAGGAGTAAGCAGAGATGCTGTTCCAGCTCCGTTATTTTCTATAATACAGGAGGAAACAGAAATGCTGCTACAGCTCCATTATTTTCTATAATTCAGGAGGAAGCAGAGATGCTGCTCCATCTCCTTTATTTTATACCATAGAGAAGGAAGCAGGGATCCAGATCCAGCTCCTTTATTTTCTATAATACAGTATGAAGAAGAAAAGCTGCTCTATCCCCTTTATTTTCTATAATATAGGAGGAAGCAGAAATGCTGCTCCAGATCCTTTATTTTCGATAATACATGAGGAAGCAGTGATGCTGCTCCAGCTCCTTTATTTCCTAAATAATTGGAGGTTACAGAGATGCTGCTCCAGCTCCTTTATATTTTATAATGCAGGAGGAAGCATTCTTACTGCTCCAGCTCCTATATTTTCTGTCATACAGGAGGAAGCAATGACGCTGCTGCAGCTCCTTTATTTTCCATTACACAGTAGGAAGCAGTAATACTGTTCCAGCTCCTTTATTTTCTATAATTCAGTACGAAGCAGAAAAGCTGCTCTATCCACTTAATTTTGTATAATACAGGAGAAAGCAGAGATGCTGCTCCAGCTCATTTTTTTTCGATAATACAATAGGAAGCAGAGACACTGCTCCAGCTCCTTATTTTTCTATAATACACGAGGAAGCAGAGATGCTTCTCCAGCTCCTTTATTTTCTATAGTACAGGAGGTAGCAGTGACGCTGTTAAAGCTCCTTTATTTTCGATAATACAGGAGCATGCAGTGACGCTGCGCCAGCTCCTTTATTTCCTAAATTACAGGAGGAATCAGAAATGTTGCTCTAACTCCTTTATTTTCAAGAATACAGGAGTAAGCAGAGATGCTGTTCCAGCTCCGTTATTTTCTATAATATAGAAGGAAGCAGTGACGCTGCGCCAGCTCCTTTATTTGTAAATTACTGGAGGAAGCAGAAATGCTGCTCCAGCTCCGTTATTTTCTATAATACAGGAGGAAGCAGTGACGCTGCTCCAGCTCATCTTTGACGATAATACAGTAGGAAGCAGAGACACTGCTCCAGGTCCTTAATTTTCTATATTACACGAGGAATCAAAGATGCTTCTCCAGCTCCTTTATTTTCTCTAATACAGGAGGAAGCAGTGACGCTGTTAAAGCTCCTTTATTTTCTATAATACATGAGGAACAGTGACGCTGTTAAAGCTCTTTATTTTCTATAATACAGTACGGAGCAGAAAAGCTGGTCTATCTCCTTCACTTTCTATAATACAGGAGGAAGCAGTGACGCTGTTCCAGCACCTTTATTTTCTATAATTCAGTACGAAGCAGATAAGCTGGTCTATCCCCTTTATTTTCTATAATACAGTAGGTAGCAGAGATGCTGCTCCAGCTCCTTAATTTTCTTTGGTACAGGAGGAAGCAGAGTTGCTGAACCAGCACCTATATTTTCTATAATAGAGAAGGAAGCAGAGATACTGCTCCAGCTCCTTTATTTTTTATAATACTGGAGGAAGCAGTGACGCTGCGCCAGCTCCGTCATGTCCTAAATTACAGTCGGAAGCAGAGATGCTGCTCCAACTCCTTTATTTTCGATATTACAGCAGGAACCAGTGATTCTGCTCCAGCTCCTTTATTTTCGATAATACAGTATGAAGCAGAAATGTTGCTCTATCCCCTTTATTTTCTATCATACAGGAGGAAGCAGAGATGCTGCTCCAGCTCCTTTATTCTTAAAATACAGGAGGAAGTATTGACTCTTCTCCAGCTCCTATATTTTCTATAATACAGGAGGAAGCAGCGACGCTGCTCCAGCTCCTTTATTTTGTATAATATAGGAGGAAACATTGACGCTTCTCCAGCTCCTTTATTTTCTATAATACAGGAGGAAGCAGTGACGCTGCTCCAGCTCCTTTATTTTCTATAATACAGTATGAAGAAGAAAAGCTGCTCTATCCCCTTTATTTTCTATAATACCGGAGGAATCAGAAATGCTGCTCCAGCTCCTTTATTTTCGATAATACAGGAGGAAGCAGTGATGCTGCTCCAGCTCCTTTATTTCCTAAATTACTGGAGGATACAGAGATGCTGCTCCAGCTCCTTTATTTTCGATAATACAGGAGGAAGCAGTCACGTTGCTCGAGCAACTTTATTTTGTATATTACAGTACGAAGCACAAAAGCTGCTATATCCCCTTTATTTTCTTTTATACAGTAGGAAGTAGTGATGCTGCTCCAGCTCCTTTATTATCCATAATACAGGAGGAAGCAGTGACGCTGCTCCAGCCCCTTTATTTTCTATAATACAGTATGAAGAAGAAAAGCTGCTCTATCCCCTTTATTTTCTATAATACCGGAGGAAGCAGAAATGCTGCTCCAGCTCCTGTATTTTCGATAATACAGGAGGAAGCAGTGATGCTGCTCCAGCTCCTTTATTTCCTAAATTACTGGAGGATACAGAGATGCTGCTCCAGCTCCTTTATTTTTTATAATGCAGGAGGAAGCACTGACGCTGCTCCACCTCCTTTATTTTCTACAATACTGGCGGAAGCTGTGATGCTGCTCCAGAACCTTTATTTTCGTTAATACAGGAAGAAGCAGAGACACTGCTCCAGCTCATTTTTGTCGATCATCCATGAGGAAACAGAGACACTGCTCCAGCTCCTTAATTTTCTATAATACACGACGAAGCGTAGATGCTTCTCCAGCTCCTTTATTTTCTATAATACATGAGGATGCAGCGACACTCATCCAGCTTCTTTATTTTCTATAATACAGGAGAAACTAGTGACGCTTCTCCAGCTTCTTTATTTTCTATAATCCAGGAGGAAACAGAGATGCAGCTCCAGCCCCTTTATTTTCAATATACAGAAGGAAGCAGTGACGCTGCGCCAGCTCCTTTACTTTCTAAATTACAGGAGGAAGAAGAGATGCTGCTCCAGCTCCTTTATTTTTTATATTACAGTATGAAGCAGAAAACTGCTCTGTCCCCTTTATTTTCTAGAATACAGTAGGATGCAGTGATGCTGCTCCAGCTCCTTTATTATCCATAATACAGGAGGAAGCAGTGACGCTGCTCCAGCTCCTTTATTTTCTATAATACAGTATGAAGAAGAAAAGCTGCTCTATCCCCTTTATTTTCTATAATACCGGAGGAAGCAGAAATGCTGCTCCAGCTCCTTTATTTTCGATAATACAGGAGGAAGCAGTGATGCTGCTCCAGCTCCTTTATTTCCTAAATTACTGGAGGACACAGAGATGCTGCTCCAGCTCCTTTATTTTTTATTATGCAGGAGGAAGCACTGACGCTGCTCCACCTCCTTTATTTTCTACAATACTGGCGGAAGCTGAGATGCTGCTCCAGAACCTTTATTTTCGTTAATACAGGAAGAAGCAGAGACACTGCTCCAGCTCATTTTTGTCGATAATCCATGAGGAAACAGAGACACTGCTCCAGCTCCTTAATTTTCTATAATACACGACGAAGCGTAGATGCTTCTCCAGCTCCTTTATTTTCTATAATACATGAGGATGCAGTGACACTCATCCAGCTTCTTTATTTTCTATAATACATGCGGATGCAGCGACACTCATCCAGCTTCTTTATTTTCTATAATACAGGAGAAACCAGTGACGCTTCTCCAGCTTCTTTATTTTCTATAATCCAGGAGGAAACAGAGATGCAGCTCCAGCCCCTTTATTTTCAATGTACAGAAGGAAGCAGTGACGCTGCGCCAGCTCCTTTATTTTCTAAATTACAGGAGGAAGAAGAGATGCTGCTCCAGCTCCTTTATTTTTTATATTACAGTATGAAGCAGAAAACTGCTCTGTCCCCTTTATTTTCTAGAATACAGGAGGAAGCAGTGAAGCTGCTCCAGCTCCTTTATTTTCTATAATACAGTATGAAGCAGCAAAGCTGCTCTATCTCCTTCATTTTCGATAATACAGGAGGAAGCAGAGATGCTGGTCCAGATCCTTTATTTTCTATAATAGAGAAGGAAGCAGACATGCTGATCCAGCAACTTTATTTTCGATAATACAGAACGAAGCCGTGATGCTGCTCCAGCTCCTTTATTTTCTATAATACAGGAGGAAGCAGAAATGCTGCTCCAGCTCCTTTATTTTCTATAATACAGTAGGAAGTAGAGTTGCTGCTCGAGCTCCTTTAGTTTCTAAATTAGAGGAGGCAGCAGTGACGCTGCTCCAGCTCCTTTATTTTCTATAATACAGGAGGAAGCAGTCACGTTGCTCGAGCAACTTTATTTTGTATATTACAGTACGAAGCACAAAAGCTGCTATATCCCCTTTATTTTCTTTTATACAGTAGGAAGCAGTGATGCTGCTCCAGCTCCTTTATTATCCATTATACAGGAGGAAGCAGTGACGCTGCTCCAGCTCCTTTATTTTCTATAATACAGTATGAAGAAGAAAAGCTGCTATATCCCCTTTATTTTCTGTAATACCGGAGGAAGCAGAAATGCTGCTCCAGCTCCTTTATTTTCGATAATACAGGAGGAAGCAGTGATGCTGCTCCAGCTCCTTTATTTCCTAAATTACTGGAGGATACAGAGATGCTGCTCCAGCTCCTTTATTTTTTATAATGCAGGAGGAAGCACTGACGCTGCTCCACCTCCTTTATTTTCTACAATACTGGCGGAAGCTGAGATGCTGCTCCAGAACCTGCATTTTCGTTAATACAGGAAGAAGCAGAGACACTGCTCCAGCTCATTTTTGTCGATAATCCATGAGGAAACAGAGACACTGCTCCAGCTCCTTAATTTTCTATAATACACGACGAAGCGTAGATGCTTCTCCAGCTCCTTTATTTTCTATAATACATGAGGATGCAGTGACACTCATCCAGCTTCTTTATTTTCTATAATACAGGAGAAACTAGTGACGCTTCTCCAGCTTCTTTATTTTCTATAATCCAGGAGGAAACAGAGATGCAGCTCCAGCCCCTTTATTTTCAATATACAGAAGGAAGCAGTGACGCTGCGCCAGCTCCTTTATTTTCTAAATTAGAGGAGGAAGAAGAGATGCTGCTCCAGCTCCTTTATTTTTTATTTTACAGTATGAAGCAGAAAACTGCTCTGTCCCCTTTATTTTCTAGAATACAGGAGGAAGCAGTGAAGCTGCTCCAGCTCCTTTATTTTCTATAATACTGTATGAAGCAGCAAAGCTGCTCTATCTCCTTCATTTTCGATAATACAGGAGGAAGCAGAGATGCTGGTCCAGATCCTTTATTTTATATAATACAGCAGGAAGCAGTGATGCTGCTCTAGCTCCTATATTTTCAAAATTACAGGATGAAGCACTGACGCTGCACCAGCTCCTTTATTTTCTATAATACAGGACGAGGCAATGACGCTGCTCCAGCTCATTTATTTTCTAAATTACAGGAGGAAGCAGAGAGGAGGCTCTAGCTCGTTTATTTGTTATAATACAGGAGGAAGCAGTGACTCTGCTCCAGCTCCTTTATTTTCGATAATACAGGAGGAAGCAGAGATGCTGTTCCAGCTCCTTTATTTTCTATAATACAGTATGAAGCAGAAAAGTTGCACTATCCCCTTTATTTTCTATCATACAGGAGGAAGCAGAGATGCAGCTCCAGTTCCTTAATTTTCAATATTACAGGACGAAGCAGTGACGCTGCTCCAGCTCCTTTATTTCCTAAATTGTTGGAGGAAGCAGAGCTGCTGCTCCAGCTCCTTTATTCTTAAAATACAGGAGGAAGTATTGACGCTTCTCCAGCTCCTATATTTTCTATAATACAGGAGGAAGCAGCGACGCTGCTCCAGCTTCTTTATTTTGTATAATACAGGAGGAAGCAGTGACGCTGCTCCAGCTCCTTTATTTTCTATAATAGAGAAGGAAGCAGACATGCTGCTCCAGCAACTTTATTTTCGATAATACAGAACGAAGCCGTGATGCTGCTCCAGCTCCTTTATTATCTATAATACAGGAGGAAGCAGTCACGTTGCCCGAGCAACTTTATTTTGTATATTACAGTACGAAGCACAAAAGCTGCTATATCCCCTTTACTTTCTTTTATACAGTAGGAAGCAGAGATGCTGCTCCAGCTCCTTTATTTTATATACTACAAGAGGAAGCAGTGATGCTGCTCCAACTCCTATATTTTCAAAATTACAGGATGAAGCACTGACGCTGCTCCAGCTCCTTTATTTTCTATCATACAGGACGAGGCAATGACGCTGCTCCAGCTCATTTATTTTCTAAATTACAGGAGGAAGCAGAGAGGAGGCTCTAGCTCGTTTACTTTTTATAATACAGGAGGAAGCAGTGACTCTGCTCCAGCTCCTTTATTTTCGATAATACAGGAGGAAGCAGAGATGCTGTTCCAGCACCTTTATTTTCTATAATACAGTATGAAGCAGAAAAGTTGCACTATCCCCTTTATTTTCTATCATACAGGAGGAAGTAGAGATGCTGCTCCAGTTCCTTAATTTTCAATATTACAGGACGAAGCAGTGACGCTGCTCCAGCTCCTTTATTTCCTAAATTGTTGGAGGAAGCAGAGCTGCTGCTCCAGCTCCTTTATTCTTAAAATACAGGAGGAAGTATTGACGCTTCTCCAGCTCCTATATTTTCTATAATACAGGAGGAAGCAGCGACGCTGCTCCAGCTTCTTTATTTTGTATAATACAGGAGGAAGCAGTGACGCTGCTCCAGCTCCTTTATTTTCTATAATAGAGAAGGAAGCAGACATGCTGCTCCAGCAACTTTATTTTCGATAATACAGAACGAAGCCGTGATGCTGCTCCAGCTCCTTTATTATCTATAATACAGGGGGAAACAGTGACGCTGCTCCAGCTCCTTTATTATCTATAATACAGTATGAAGCAGAAAAGCTGCTCTATCTCCTTTATTTTCTATAATACAGGAGGAAGCAGAAATGCTGCTCCAGCTCCTTTATTTTCTATAATACAGGAGGAAGTAGAGTTGCTGCTCGAGCTCATTTAGTTTCTAAATTAGAGGAGGCAGCAGTGACGCTGCTCTAACTCCTTTATTTTCTAGAATACAGGAGTAAGCAGTCACGTTGCTCGCGCAACTTTATTTTGTATATTACAGTACGAAGCACAAAAGCTGCTATATCCCCTTTATTTTCTTTTATACAGTAGGAAGCAGTGATGCTGCTCCAGCTCCTTTATTATCCATAATACAGGAGGAAGCAGTGACGCTGCTCCAGCTCCTTTATTTTCTATAATACAGGAGGAAGCAGAAATGCTGCTACAGCTCCTTTATTTTCTATAATTCAGGAGGAAGCAGAAATGCTGCTCCATCTCCTTTATTTTATACCATAGAGAAGGAAGCAGGGATCCAGATCCAGCTTCTTTATTTTCTATAATACAGGAGGAAGCATTCTTACTGCTCCAGCTCCTTTATTTTCTGTCATACAGGAGGAAGCAATGACGCTGCTGCAGCTCCTTTATTTTCCATTACATAGTAGGAAGCAGTAATACTGTTACAGCTCCTTTATTTTCTATAATTCAGTACGAAGCAGAAAAGCTGCTCTATCCACTTAATTTTGTATAATACAGGAGAAAGCAGAGATGCTGCTCCAGATCCTTTATTTTCTGTAATACAGTAGGAAGCAGAGACACTGCTCCAGCTCCTTATTTTTCTATAATACACGGGGAAGCAGAGATGCTTCTCCAGCTCCTTTATTTTCTATAGTACAGGAGGAAGCAGTGACGTTGCTCCAGCTCCTTTATTTTCGATAATACAGGAGCATGCAGTGACGCTGCGCCAGCTCCTTTATTTCCTAAATTACAGGAGGAATCAGAAATGTTGCTCTAACTCCTTTATTTTCTAGAATACAGGAGTAAGCAGTCACGTTGCTCGAGCAACTTTATTTTGTATATTACAGTACGTAGCACAAAAGCTGCTATATCCCCTTTATTTTCTTTTATACAGTAGGAAGCAGTGATGCTGCTCCAGCTCCTTTATTATCCATAATACAGGAGGAAGCAGAAATGCTGCTACAGCTCCATTATTTTCTATAATTCAGGAGGAAGCAGAGATGCTGCTCCATCTCCTTTATTTTATACCATAGAGAAGGAAGCAGGGATCCAGATCCAGCTTCTTTATTTTCTATAATACAGGAGGAAGCATTCTTACTGCTCCAGCTCCTTTATTTTCTGTCATACAGGAGGAAGCAATGACGCTGCTGCAGCTCCTTTATTTTCCATTACACAGTAGGAAGCAGTAATACTGTTCCAGCTCCTTTATTTTCTATAATTCAGTACGAAGCAGAAAAGCTGCTCTATCCACTTAATTTTGTATAATACAGGGGAAAGCAGAGATGCTGCTCCAGATCCTTTATTTTCTGTAATACAGGAGGAAGCAGTGACGCTGCTCCAGCTCATTTTTTTCGATAATACCGTAGGAAGCAGAGACACTGCTCCAGTTCCTTATTTTTCTATAATACACGGGGAAGCAGAGATGCTTCTACAGCTCCTTTATTTCATATAATACAGGAGGAAGCATTGACGTTGTTAATGCTCCTTTATTTTCGATAATACAGGAGCATGCAGTGACGCTGCGCCAGCTCCTTTATTTCCTAAATTACAGGAGGAATCAGAAATGTTGCTCTAACTCCTTTATTTTCTAGAATACAGGAGTAAGCAGAGATGCTGCTCCAGCTCCGTTATTTTCTATAATATAGCAGGAGCATGCAGTGACGCTGCGCCAGCTCCTTTATTTCCTAAATTACAGGAGGAATCAGAAATGTTGCTCTCACTCCTTTATTTTCTAGAATACAGAAGTAAACAGAAATGTTGCTCCAGCTCCTTTGTTTTCTATAATACAGGAGGAAGCAGTCACGCTGCTCCAGCTCATCTTTGACGATAATACAGTAGGAAGCAGAGACACTGCTCCAGCTCCTTAATTTTCTATATTACACGAGGAATCAAAGATGCTTCTCCAGCTCCTTTATTTTCTCTAGTACAGGAGGAAGCAGTGACGCTGTTAAAGCTCCTTTATTTTCTATAATACAGGAGGAAGCAGTGACGCTGTTAAAGCTCCTTTATTTTCTATAATACAGCACGGAGCAGAAAAGCTGGTCTATCCCCTTTATTTTCGATAATACAGTAGGAAGCAGTGACACCGCTCCAGCTCATTTTTTTCGATAATGCAGGAGGAAGCAGAAACACTGCTCCAGCTCCTTAACTTTCTATAGTACTGGAGGAAGCAGAGTTGCTGAACCAGCACCTATATTTTCTATAACAGAGATGGAAGCAGAGATACTGCTCCAGCTCCTTTATTTTCTATAATACAGGAGGAAGCAGTGACGCTGCTCCAGCTCCTTTAGTTTCTATAATACAGCGTGTAGCAGAAAAGCTGCTCGATCCCCTTTATTCTCTTGAAGAGAGGAGGAAGCAGAGATGCTGATCCAGCTCCATTATTTTCTATAATACAACTGGAAGAAGTGACGCTGCTTCAGCTCCTTTATTTTCTATAATACAGGAGGAAGCAGTGACCCTGCTCCTGCTCCTTTTGTTTCTATAATACAGCATGTAGCAGAAAAGCTGCTCTATCCCCTTTATTTTCTTTAATACAGGAGGAAGCAGAGATGCCGATCAGGCCTTTTATTTTCTATAATACAGGTGGAAGGAGTGACGCTGCGTCAGCTCCTTTATTTTCCATAATACAGGAGGAAGCGGTGACGCTGCTCCAGCTCCTTTAATTTCTCTAATACAGGAGGAAGCACTGATACAGCTCCTGCTCATTTTTTCCGATAATACAGGAGGAATCAGTGACGCTGCTGCAGCTCCTAATTTTTCTATAATACAGGAGGAAGCAGTGACGCTGTTCCAGCTCCTTTATTTTCTATAATTCAGTACGAAGCAGATAAGCTGGTCTATCCCCTTTATTTTCTATAATACAGTAGGTAGCAGAGAAGCTGATCCAGCTCCTTTATTTTCTATAATACATGGGGAAGGAGTGACGCAGCTTCAACTCCTTTATTTCTTAGATTACAGGAGGAAGCAGAGATGCTGCTCCAGCTCCTTACTTTTCTTTGATACAGGAGGAAGCAGAGTTGCTGAACCAGCACCTATATTTTCTATAATAGAGAAGGAAGCAGAGATACTGCTCCAGCTCCTTTATTTTTTTATAATACAGGAGGAAGCACTGACGCTGCGCCAGCTCCTTAATGTCCTAAATTACAGTCGGAAGCAGAGATGCTACTCCAGCTCCTTTGTTTTCTATAATTCAGGAGGAAGCAGTGACGCTGCCCCAGCTCCTTAACTTTCGATAGTACTGGAGGAAGCAGAGTAGCTGAACCAGCACCTATATTTTCTATAATAGAGAAGGAAGTAGGGATACTGCTCCAGCTCCTTTATTTTCTATAATACAGGAGGAACCATTGACGCTGCTCCAGCTCCTTTAGTTTCTGTAATACAGCATGCATCAGAAATGCTGCTATATCCCCTTTATTTTCTTTAACACAGGAGGAAGCAGAGATGCTGCTCCATCTCCTTTATTTCATACCATAGAGAAGGAAGCAGGGATCCAGATCCAGCTTCTTTATTTTCTATAATACAGGAGGAAGCATTCTTACTGCTCCAGCTCCTTTATTTTCAGTCATACAGGAGGAAGCAATGACGCTGCTGCAGCTCCTTTATTTTCCATTACACAGTAGGAAGCAGTAATACTGTTCCAGCTCCTTTATTTTCGAGAATTCAGTACGAAGCAGAAAAGCTGCTCTATCCACTTAATTTTGTATAATACAGGAGAAAGCAGAGATGCTGCTCCAGATCCTTTATTTTCTATAATACAGGAGGAAGCAGTTGACGCTGCTCCAGCTCATTTTTTTCGATAATACAGTAGGAAGCAGAGACACTGCTCCAGCTCCTTAATTTTCTATAATACACGAGGAAGCAGAAATGCTTCTCCAGCTCCTTTATTTTCTATAGTACAGGAGGAAGCAGTGACGCTGTTAAAGCTCCTTTATTTTCTATAATACAGGAGGAAGCAGTGACACTGTTAAAGCTCTTTATTTTCAATAATACAGTCCGGAGCAGAAAAGCTGGTCTATCCCCTTTATTTTCTATAATACACGAGGAAGCAGTGACACTGCTCCGCTAATTTTTTTCGATAATAAAGGAGGAAGCCGAGACACTGCTCCAGCTCCTTAATTTTCTTTAATACACGATGAAGCAGATATGCTTCTCCAGCTCCTTTATTTTCTATAATACAGGAGGAAGCAGTGACGCTGTTCCAGCTCCTTTATTTTCTATAATACAGTACGAAGCAGAAAAGCTGGTCTATCCCCTTTATTTTCTATAATACAGTAGGTAGCAGAGACGCTAATCCAGCTCCTTTATTTTCTATAATACAGGGGGAAGCAGTGACGCAGCTTCAGCTCCTTTATTTCCTAGATTACAGGAGGAAGCAGAGATGCTGCTCCAGCTCCTTAATTTTCTTTGGTACAGGAGGAAGCAGAGTTGCTGAACCAGCACCTATATTTTCTGTAATAGAGAAGGAAGCAGAGCTACTGCTCCAGATCCTTTATTTTCTATAATACAGGAGGAAGCAGTGATGCTGCGCCAGCTCCTTAACGACCTAAATTACTGTCGGAAGCAGAGATGCTGATCCAGCTCCTTTGTTTTCTATAATAAAGGAGGAAGCAGTGACGCTGCTCCAGCTCCTTTTGTTTCTATAATACAGCATGTAGCAGAAAAGCTGCTCGATCCCCTTTATTTTCTTTAATACAGGAAGAAGCAGAGATGCTGATCCAGCTCCTTTATTTTCGATAATACAGGTGGAAGGAGTGACGCTGGTCCAGCTCCTTTATTATCTATAATACAGGCGGAAGCAGTGACGCTGCTCCAGCTCCTTTAGTTTCTATAATACAGGCGGAAGCAGTGACGCTGCTCCAGCTCCTTTAGTTTCTATAATACAACATGCAGCAGAAAAGCTGCTGTATCCCCTTTTTTTTCTTTAATACAGGAGGAAGCAGAGATGCTGATCCAGCTCCTTTATTTCCTATGATTCAGGAGGAAATAGTGATATTGCTCCAGCTCCTTTATTTTCTATAATAGAGGAGGAATCAGTGACGCTGCTCCAGCTCTTTTATTTTCTATAATACAGGAGCAAGCAGTGACGCTGCTCCAGCTCCTTTATTTTCTATAATTCAGTATGAAGCAGAAAAGCTGCTCTATCCCCTTTATTTTCTATAATACAGGAGGAAGCAGAGATTCTGCTCCAGTTCCTTTATTTTCTAAAGTATTGGAGGAAGCAGAGACTAGGCTCCAGATCGGTTTTTTATATAATGCAGGAGGAAGCAGTGGCGCTGCTCCAGCTCCTTTCTTTTCCATAATTCAGGAGGAATAGGAGACGCTGCGCCAGCTCCTTTCTTTTCCATAATTCAGGAGGAATAGGAGACGCTGGGCCAGCTCCTTTATTTCCTAAATTACAGGAGGAAGCAGAAATGCTGCTCCAACTCTTTTATTTTCTATAATACAGGAGTAAGCAGAGATGCTGTTCCAGTTCCTTCATTTTCTATAATATACAAGGAAGCAGTGAAGCTGCGCCAGATCCTTTATTTCCTAATTACAGGAGGAAGCAGAAATGCTGCTCCAGCTCCTTTATTTTCTATAATACAGGAGGAAGCAGAAATGCTGCTCCATCTCCTTTGTTTTATACCATAGAGAAGGAAGCAGGGATCCAGATCCAGCTTCTTTATTTTCTATAATACAGGAGGAAGCAATGACGCTGCTGCAGCTCCTTTATTTTCCATTATACAGTAGGAAGCAGTAATACTGTTCCAGCTCCTTTATTTTCTATAACTCAGGACGAAGCAGAAAACCTGTTCTATCCACTTAATTTTGTATAATACAGGAGAAAGCAGAGATGCTGCCCCAGATCCTTTATTTTCTGTAATACAGTAGGAAGCAGAGACACTGCTCCAGCTCCTTAATTTTCTATAATACACGAGGAAGCAGAGATGCTTCTCCAGCTCCTTTATTTTCTATAATACAGGAGGAAGCAGTGACGCTGTTAAAGGTCTTTATTTTCTATAATACAGTACGGAGCAGAAAAGCTGGTCTATCCCCTTTATTTTCTATAATACAGGAGGAAGCAGTGACACTGCTCCAGCTCATTTTTTTCGATAATAAAGGAGGAAGCAGAGACACTGCTCCAGCTCCTTAATTTTCTATAATACACGTGGAAGCAGAGATGCTTCTCCAGCTCCTTTATTTTCTATAATACAGGAGGAAGCAGTGACGCTGTTAAAGCTCCTTTATTTTCTATAATACAGCACGGAGCAGAAAAGCTGGTCTATCCCCTTTATTTTCGATAATACAGTAGGAAGCAGTGACACCGCTCCAGCTCATTTTTTTCGATAATGCAGGAGGAAGCAGAAACACTGCTCCAGCTCCTTAACTTTCTATAGTACTGGAGGAAGCAGAGTTGCTGAACCAGCACCTATATTTTCTATAACAGAGATGGAAGCAGAGATACTGCTCCAGCTCCTTTATTTTCTATAATACAGGAGGAAGCAGTGACGCTGCTCCAGCTCCTTTAGTTTCTATAATACAGCGTGTAGCAGAAAAGCTGCTCGATCCCCTTTATTCTCTTGAAGAGAGGAGGAAGCAGAGATGCTGATCCAGCTCCATTATTTTCTATAATACAACTGGAAGAAGTGACGCTGCTTCAGCTCCTTTATTTTCTATAATACAGGAGGAAGCAGTGACCCTGCTCCTGCTCCTTTTGTTTCTATAATACAGCATGTAGCAGAAAAGCTGCTCTATCCCCTTTATTTTCTTTAATACAGGAGGAAGCAGAGATGCCGATCAGGCCTTTTATTTTCTATAATACAGGTGGAAGGAGTGACGCTGCGTCAGCTCCTTTATTTTCCATAATACAGGAGGAAGCGGTGACGCTGCTCCAGCTCCTTTAATTTCTCTAATACAGGAGGAAGCACTGATACAGCTCCTGCTCATTTTTTCCGATAATACAGGAGGAATCAGTGACGCTGCTGCAGCTCCTAATTTTTCTATAATACAGGAGGAAGCAGTGACGCTGTTCCAGCTCCTTTATTTTCTATAATTCAGTACGAAGCAGATAAGCTGGTCTATCCCCTTTATTTTCTATAATACACTAGGTAGCAGAGAAGCTGATCCAGCTCCTTTATTTTCTATAATACATGGGGAAGGAGTGACGCAGCTTCAACTCCTTTATTTCTTAGATTACAGGAGGAAGCAGAGATGCTGCTCCAGCTCCTTACTTTTCTTTGATACAGGAGGAAGCAGAGTTGCTGAACCAGCACCTATATTTTCTATAATAGAGAAGGAAGCAGAGATACTGCTCCAGCTCCTTTATTTTTTTATAATACAGGAGGAAGCACTGACGCTGCGCCAGCTCCTTAATGTCCTAAATTACAGTCGGAAGCAGAGATGCTACTCCAGCTCCTTTGTTTTCTATAATTCAGGAGGAAGCAGTGACGCTGCCCCAGCTCCTTAACTTTCGATAGTACTGGAGGAAGCAGAGTAGCTGAACCAGCACCTATATTTTCTATAATAGAGAAGGAAATAGGGATACTGCTCCAGCTCCTTTATTTTCTATAATACAGGAGGAACCATTGACGCTGCTCCAGCTCCTTTAGTTTCTGTAATACAGCATGCATCAGAAATGCTGCTATATCCCCTTTATTTTCTTTAACACAGGAGGAAGCAGAGATGCTGCTCCATCTCCTTTATTTCATACCATAGAGAAGGAAGCAGGGATCCAGATCCAGCTTCTTTATTTTCTATAATACAGGAGGAAGCATTCTTACTGCTCCAGCTCCTTTATTTTCAGTCATACAGGAGGAAGCAATGACGCTGCTGCAGCTCCTTTATTTTCCATTACACAGTAGGAAGCAGTAATACTGTTCCAGCTCCTTTATTTTCGAGAATTCAGTACGAAGCAGAAAAGCTGCTCTATCCACTTAATTTTGTATAATACAGGAGAAAGCAGAGATGCTGCTCCAGATCCTTTATTTTCTATAATACAGGAGGAAGCAGTTGACGCTGCTCCAGCTCATTTTTTTCGATAATACAGTAGGAAGCAGAGACACTGCTCCAGCTCCTTAATTTTCTATAATACACGAGGAAGCAGAAATGCTTCTCCAGCTCCTTTATTTTCTATAGTACAGGAGGAAGCAGTGACGCTGTTAAAGCTCCTTTATTTTCTATAATACAGGAGGAAGCAGTGACACTGTTAAAGCTCTTTATTTTCAATAATACAGTCCGGAGCAGAAAAGCTGGTCTATCCCCTTTATTTTCTATAATACACGAGGAAGCAGTGACACTGCTCCGCTAATTTTTTTCGATAATAAAGGAGGAAGCCGAGACACTGCTCCAGCTCCTTAATTTTCTTTAATACACGATGAAGCAGATATGCTTCTCCAGCTCCTTTATTTTCTATAATACAGGAGGAAGCAGTGACGCTGTTCCAGCTCCTTTATTTTCTATAATACAGTACGAAGCAGAAAAGCTGGTCTATCCCCTTTATTTTCTATAATACAGTAGGTAGCAGAGACGCTAATCCAGCTCCTTTATTTTCTATAATACAGGGGGAAGCAGTGACGCAGCTTCAGCTCCTTTATTTCCTAGATTACAGGAGGAAGCAGAGATGCTGCTCCAGCTCCTTAATTTTCTTTGGTACAGGAGGAAGCAGAGTTGCTGAACCAGCACCTATATTTTCTGTAATAGAGAAGGAAGCAGAGCTACTGCTCCAGATCCTTTATTTTCTATAATACAGGAGGAAGCAGTGATGCTGCGCCAGCTCCTTAACGACCTAAATTACTGTCGGAAGCAGAGATGCTGATCCAGCTCCTTTGTTTTCTATAATAAAGGAGGAAGCAGTGACGCTGCTCCAGCTCCTTTTGTTTCTATAATACAGCATGTAGCAGAAAAGCTGCTCGATCCCCTTTATTTTCTTTAATACAGGAAGAAGCAGAGATGCTGATCCAGCTCCTTTATTTTCGATAATACAGGTGGAAGGAGTGACGCTGGTCCAGCTCCTTTATTATCTATAATACAGGCGGAAGCAGTGACGCTGCTCCAGCTCCTTTAGTTTCTATAATACAGGCGGAAGCAGTGACGCTGCTCCAGCTCCTTTAGTTTCTATAATACAACATGCAGCAGAAAAGCTGCTGTATCCCCTTTTTTTTCTTTAATACAGGAGGAAGCAGAGATGCTGATCCAGCTCCTTTATTTCCTATGATTCAGGAGGAAATAGTGATATTGCTCCAGCTCCTTTATTTTCTATAATAGAGGAGGAATCAGTGACGCTGCTCCAGCTCTTTTATTTTCTATAATACAGGAGCAAGCAGTGACGCTGCTCCAGCTCCTTTATTTTCTATAATTCAGTATGAAGCAGAAAAGCTGCTCTATCCCCTTTATTTTCTATAATACAGGAGGAAGCAGAGATTCTGCTCCAGTTCCTTTATTTTCTAAAGTATTGGAGGAAGCAGAGACTAGGCTCCAGATCGGTTTTTTATATAATGCAGGAGGAAGCAGTGGCGCTGCTCCAGCTCCTTTCTTTTCCATAATTCAGGAGGAATAGGAGACGCTGCGCCAGCTCCTTTCTTTTCCATAATTCAGGAGGAATAGGAGACGCTGGGCCAGCTCCTTTATTTCCTAAATTACAGGAGGAAGCAGAAATGCTGCTCCAACTCTTTTATTTTCTATAATACAGGAGTAAGCAGAGATGCTGTTCCAGTTCCTTCATTTTCTATAATATACAAGGAAGCAGTGAAGCTGCGCCAGATCCTTTATTTCCTAATTACAGGAGGAAGCAGAAATGCTGCTCCAGCTCCTTTATTTTCTATAATACAGGAGGAAGCAGAAATGCTGCTCCATCTCCTTTGTTTTATACCATAGAGAAGGAAGCAGGGATCCAGATCCAGCTTCTTTATTTTCTATAATACAGGAGGAAGCAATGACGCTGCTGCAGCTCCTTTATTTTCCATTATACAGTAGGAAGCAGTAATACTGTTCCAGCTCCTTTATTTTCTATAACTCAGGACGAAGCAGAAAACCTGTTCTATCCACTTAATTTTGTATAATACAGGAGAAAGCAGAGATGCTGCCCCAGATCCTTTATTTTCTGTAATACAGGAGGAAGCAGTGACGCTGCTCCAGCTCGTTTTTTTCGATAATACAGTAGGAAGCAGAGACACTGCTCCAGCTCCTTAATTTTCTATAATACACGAGGAAGCAGAGATGCTTCTCCAGCTCCTTTATTTTCTATAATACAGGAGGAAGCAGTGACGCTGTTAAAGGTCTTTATTTTCTATAATACAGTACGGAGCAGAAAAGCTGGTCTATCCCCTTTATTTTCTTTAATACAGGAAGAAGCAGAGATGCTGATCCAGCTCCTTTATTTTCGATAATACAGGTGGAAGGAGTGACGCTGGTCCAGCTCCTTTATTTTCTATAATACAGGAGGAAGCAGTGACGCTGCTCCAGCTCCTTTAGTTTCTATAATACAGGCGGAAGCAGTGACGCTGCTCCAGCTCCTTTAGTTTCTATAATACAGCATGTAGCAGAAAAGCTGCTGTATCCCCTTTTTTTTCTTTAATACAGGAGGAAGCAGAGATGCTGATCCAGCTCCTTTATTTCCTATGATTCAGGAGGAAATAGTGATATTGCTCCAGCTCCTTTATTTTCTATAATAGAGGAGGAATCAGTGACGCTGCTCCAGCTCTTTTATTTTCTATAATACAGGAGCAAGCAGTGACGCTGCTCCAGCTCCTTTATTTTCTATAATTCAGTATGAAGCAGAAAAGCTGCTCTATCCCCTTTATTTTCTATAATACAGGAGGAAGCAGAGATTCTGCTCCAGTTCCTTTATTTTCTAAAGTATTGGAGGAAGCAGAGACGAGGCTCCAGATCGTTTTTTTATATAATGCAGGAGGAAGCAGTGGCGCTGCTCCAGCTCCTTTCTTTTCCATAATTCAGGAGGAATAGGAGACGCTGCGCCAGCTCCTTTCTTTTCCATAATTCAGGAGGAATAGGAGACGCTGGGCCAGCTCCTTTATTTCCTAAATTACAGGAGGAAGCAGAAATGCTGCTCCAACTCTTTTATTTTCTATAATACAGGAGTAAGCAGAGATGCTGTTCCAGTTCCTTCATTTTCTATAATATACAAGGAAGCAGTGACGCTGCTCTAGCTCCTTTATTTCCTAATTACAGGAGGAAGCAGAAATGCTGCTCCATCTCCTTTGTTTTATACCATAGAGAAGGAAGCAGGGATCCAGATCCAGCTTCTTTATTTTCTATAATACAGGAGGAAGCAATCTTACCGCGCCAGCTCCTTTATTTTCTGTCATACAGTAGGAAGCAGTAATACTGTTCCAGCTCCTTTATTTTCTATAACTCAGTACGAAGCAGAAAAGCTGTTCTATCCACTTAATTTTGTATAATACAGGAGAAAGCAGAGATGCTGCCCCAGATCCTTTATTTTCTGTAATACAGGAGGAAGCAGTGACGCTGCTCCAGCTCGTTTTTTTCGATAATACAGTAGGAAGCAGAGACACTGCTCCAGCTCCTTAATTTTCTATAATACACGAGGAAGCAGAGATGCTTCTCCAGCTCCTTTATTTTCTATAATACAGGAGGAAGCAGTGACGCTGTTAAAGGTCTTTATTTTCTATAATACAGTACGGAGCAGAAAAGCTGGTCTATCCCCTTTATTTTCTATAATACAGGAGGAAGCAGTGACACTGCTCCAGCTCATTTTTTTCGATAATAAAGGAGGAAGCAGAGACACTGCTCCAGCTCCTTAATTTTCTATAATACACGTGGAAGCAGAGATGCTTCTCCAGCTCCTTTATTTTCTATAATACAGGAGGAAGCAGTGACGCTCTTCCAGCTCCTTTATTTTCTATAATTCAGTACGAAGCAGATAAGCTGGTCTATCCCCTTTATTTTCTATAATACACTAGGTAGCAGAGAAGCTGATCCAGCTCCTTTATTTTCTATAATACAGGGGGAAGGAGTGACGCTACTTCAGCTCCTTTATTTCTTAGATTGCAGGAGGAAGCAGAGATGCTGCTCCAGCTCCTTAATTTTCTTTGGTACAGGAGGAAGCAGAGTTGCTGAACCAGCACCTATATTTTCTATATTAGAGAAGGAAGTAGAGATACTGCTCCAGCTCCTTTATTTTCTTTAATACAGGAGGAAGCAGTGAAGCTGCTCCAGCTCCTTTAGTTTCTGTAATACAGCATGTAGCAGAAAAGCTGCTCTATCCACTTTATTTTCTTTAACACAGGCGGAAGCAGAGATGCTGATCCAGCTCCTTTATTTTCTATAATACAGGAGGAAGCAGAAATGCTGCTACAGCTCCATTATTTTCTATAATTC
This sequence comes from Hemiscyllium ocellatum, assembly GCF_020745735.1. NCBI lineage: Eukaryota > Metazoa > Chordata > Chondrichthyes > Orectolobiformes > Hemiscylliidae > Hemiscyllium > Hemiscyllium ocellatum. The sequence continues at coordinate 941,185 of NC_083443.1, read as the reverse complement.
AGGAGGAAGCAGAGATGCTGCTCCATCTCCTTTATTTTATACCATAGAGAAGGAAGCAGGGATCCAGATCCAGCTTCTTTATTTTCTATAATACAGGAGGAAGCATTCTTACTGCTCCAGCTCCTTTATTTTCTGTCATACAGGGGGAAGCAATGACGCTGCTGCAGCTCCTTTATTTTCCTTTACACAGTAGGAAGCAGTAATACTGTTCCAGCTCCTTTATTTTCTCTAATTCAGTACGGAGCAGAAAAGCTGCTCTGTCCACTTAATTTTGTATAATACAGGAGAAAGCAGAGATGCTGCTCCAGATCCTTTACTTTCTATAATACAGGAGGAAGCAGTGACGCTGCTCCAGCTCATTTTTATCGATAATACAGTAGGAAGCAGAGACACTGCTCCAGCTCCTTAATTTTCTATAATACACGAGGAAGCAGAGATGCTTCTCCAGCTCCTTTATTTTCTATAGCACAGGAGGAAGCAGTGACGTTGTTAATGCTCCTTTATTTTTTGTAATACAGGAGGAAGCAGTGACGCTGTTAAAGCTCTTTATTTTCTATAATACAGTCCGGAGCAGAAAAGCTGGTCTATCCCCTTTATTTTCTATAATACAGGATGTAGCAGTGACACCGCTCCAGCTCAGTTTTTTTCGATAATAAAGGAGGAAGCAGAGACATTGCTCCAGCTCCTTAATTTTCTATAATACACGAGGAAGCAGAGATGCTTCTCCAGCTCCTTTATTTTCTCTAGTACAGGAGGAAGCAGTGACGCTGTTAAAGCTCTATTATTTTCTATAATACACGAGGAAGCAGTGACACTGTTAAAGCTCTTTATTTTCTATAATACAGTACGGAGCAGAAAAGCTGGTCTATCCCCTTTAGTTTCTATAATACAGGAGGAAGCCGTGACACCGCTCCAGCTCATTGTTTTCTGTAATAAAGGAGGAAGCAGAGACACTACTCCTGAGCCTTAATTTTCTATAATACACGAGGAAGCAGAGATGCTTCTCCAGCTCCTTTATTTTCTATAATACAGGAGGAAGCAGTGACGCTGTTCCATAGAACATAGAACATAGAAGGATACAGCGCAGTACAGGCCCTTCGGCCCTCGATGTTGCGCCGACCGAATCCTACCTAACCTATACTAGCCCAATAACTTCCAAATGCCTATCCAATGCCCGCTTAAATGACCATAAAGAAGGAGAGTTCACCACTGATACGGGCAGGGCATTCCATGAACTCACAACCCGCTGTGTGAAGAATCTACCCCTAACATCTGTCCTATACCTACCACCCCTTAATTTAAAGCTATGTCCCCTAGTAACACCTGACTCCATTAGCGGTAAAAGGTTCTTCGTATCTACCCTATCTAAACCCCTAATCATCTTATACACTTCTATCAGATCTCCCCTAAACCTTCTCTTCTCCAATGAGAACAGCCCCAAGTGCCTCAGCCTTTCCTCATAAGATTTTCCTACCATTCCAGGCAACATCCTGGTAAACCTCCTCTGCACTCGTTCTAAAGCTTCCACATCCTTCCTATAGTATGGCGACCAAAACTGCACACAATACTCCAGATGAGGCCTCACCAGAGTCTTATACAACTGCAACATGACCTCAGGACTCCGGAACTCAATTCCTCTGCCAATAAAGCCCAGTACACCATATGCCTTCCTCACAGCACTATTTACCTGGGTGGCAACTTTCAGAGATCTGTGTACATAGACACCAAGATCCCTCTGCTCATCCACACTACCAAGTAGCCTACCATTAGCCCAGTAATCCATCATCTTGTTATTCCTACCAAAGTGAACGACTTCGCACTTAGCTACATTGAATTCCATTTGCCACATTTCCGCCCAGCTCTGCAACTTATCTATATCCCGCTGTAACCTACCACTTCCTTCCTCACTATCCACAACTCCACCGACTTTTGTGTCATCCGCAAACTTGCTTACCCAGCTTTCAAGTCCTTCCTCCAGATCATTTATAAAGATAACAAAAAGCAATGGTCCCAAAACAGATCCTTGTGGTACACCGCTAGTAACTGCGCTCCAAGATGAACATAATCCATCAACTACTACCCTCTGTCTCCTTCCAGCCAGCCAATTCCTAATCCAAACCTCTAATGTATCCTCAATGCCATACCTCCGAAGTTTTAGCATTAGCCTACCATGGGGAACCTTATCGAACGCCTTACTAAAATCCATATACACAACATCTACTGCTTTACCCTCATCCACTTCCTTAGTCACCTTCTCAAAGAACTCAATAAGGTTTGTGAGGCACGACCTGCCCTTCACAAAACCATGCTGGCTATCCCTGATCACGTTATTCCTACCCAGATGTTCATAAATCTTATCCCTTACCATTCTCTCTAAGACTTTGCCCACCACTGAAGTCAGACTCACTGGCCTATAGTTACTTTATTTTCTATAATTCAGTACGAAGCAGATAAGCTGGACTATCCCCTTTATTTTCGATAATACAGTAGGTAGCAGAGATGCTGATCCAGCTCCTTTATTTTCTATAATACAGTGGGAAGGAGTGACGCTACTTCAGCTCCTTTATTACCTAGATTACAGGAGGAAGCAGAGATGCTGCTCCAGCTCCTTAATTTTCTTTGGTACAGGAGAAAGCAGAGTTGCTGAACCAGCACCTATATTTTCTATAATAGAGAAGGAAGTAGAGATACTGCTCCAGCTCCTTTATTTTCTATAATACAGGAGGAAGCAGTGATGCTGCTCCAGCTCCTTTATTTTCTATAATACAGCATGTAGCAGAAAAGCTGCTCTATCCCCTTTATTTTCTTTAATAGAGGAGGAAGCAGAGATGCTGATCCAGCTCCTTTATTTTCTATAATACAGGAGGAAGCAGTGACGTTGCTCCAGCTCCTTTATTTTCGATAATACAGGAGCATGCATTGACGCTGCGCCAGCTCCTTTATTTCATAAATTACAGGAGGAAGCAGAGATGCTGTTCCAGCTCCTTTATTTTCTATAATATGGAAGGAAGCAGTGACGCAGCGCCACCTCCTTTATTTTCTAAATTACAGGAGGATGCAGAAATGCTGCTCCAACTGCTTTATTTTCTAGAATACAGGAGTAAGCAGAGATGCTGCTCCATCTCCTTCATTTTCTATAATATAGAAGGAAGCAGTGACACTGCGCCAGCTCCCTTATTTCCTAAATTACAGGAGGAAGCAGAAATGCTGCTCCAGCTCCTTTATTTTCGAAAATACAGGAGGAAGCAGAAATGCTGCTACAGCTCCATTATTTTCTATAATTCAGGAGGAAGCAGAGATGCTGCTCCATCTCCTTTATTTTATACCATAGAGAAGGAAGCAGGGATCCAGATCCAGCTTCTTTATTTTGTACAATACAGGAGGAAGCATTCTACTGCTCCAGCTCCTTTATTTTCTCTCATACAGGAGGAAGCAATGACGCTGCTGCAGCTCCTTCATTTTCCATTACACAGTAGGAAGCAGTGATACTTTTCCAGCTCCTTTATTTTCTATAATTCAGTACGAAGCAGAAAAGCTGCTCTATCCACTTAATTTTGTATAATACAGTAGAAAGCAGAGATGCTGTTCCAGATCTTTTATTTACTGTAATACAGGAGGAAGCAGTGACGCTGCTCCAGCTCATTTTTTTTCGAGAATACAGTAGGAAGCAGAGACACTGCTCCAGCTCCTTAATTTTCTATGATACACGGGGAAGCAGAGATGCTTCTCCAGCTCCTTTATTTTCTATAGTACAGGAGGAAGCAGTGACGCTGTTAAAGCTCCTTTATTTTCTATAATACAGGAGGAAGCAGTGACGCTGTTAAAGCTCTTTATTTTCTATATTACAGTACGGAGCAGAAAAGCTAGTCTATCCCCTTTGTTTTCTATAATACAGGACGAAGCAGTGACACCGCTCCAGCTCATTTTTTTCGATAATAAAGGAGGAAGCAGAGATGCTTCTCCAGGTTCTTTATTTTCTATAATACAGGAGGAAGCAGTGACGCTGTTCCAGCTCCTTTATTTTCTATAATACAGGAGGAAGCATTGACGCTGGTCCAGCTCCTTTATTTTCTATAGTACAGGAGGAAGCAGTGACTCTGCTCCAGCTCCTTTAGTTTCTATAATACAGGAGGAAGCAGTTTCGCTGCTCCAACTCCTTTAGTTTCTATAACACAGCATGCAGCAGAAAAGCTGCTGTATCCCCTTTATTTTCTTTAATACAGGAGGAAGCAGAGATGCTGATCCAGCTCCTTTATTTCCTATGTTTCAGGAGGAAATAGTGATGTTGCTCCAGCTCCTTTATTTTCTATAATACAGGACGAATCAGTGACGCTGCTCCAGCTCTTTTATTTTCTATCATCCAGGAGGAAGCAGTGACGCTGCTCCAGCTCCTTTATTTTCTTTCATTCAGTATGAAGCAGAAAAACTGCTCTATTCCCTTTATTTTCTATAATACAGGAGGAAGCAGAGATTCTGCTCCAGCTCCTTTATTTTCTAAAGTATTGGAGGAAGCAGAGACTAGGCTCTAGATCGTTTTTTTTTATATAATGCAGGAGGAAGCAGTGGCGCTGCTCCAGCTCCTTTCTTTTCCATAATTCAGGAGGAATAGGAGACGCTGCGCCAGCTCCTTTCTTTTCCATAATTCAGGAGGAATAGGAGACGCTGGGCCAGCTCCTTTATTTCCTAAATTACAGGAGGAAGCAGAAATGCTGCTCCAACTCCTTTATTTTCTATAATACAGGAGTAAGCAGAGATGCTGTTCCAGCTCCGTCATTTTCTATCATATAGAAGGAAGCAGTGACGCTGCGCCAGATCCTTTATTTCCTAAATTACAGGAGGAAGCAGAAATGCTGCTCCAGCTCCTTTATTTTCTATAATACAGGAGGAAGCAGAAATGCTGCTACAGCTCCATTATTTTCTATAATTCAGGAGGAAGCAGAGATGCTGCTCCATCTCCTTTATTTTATACCATAGAGAAGGAAGCAGGGATCCAGATCCAGCTTCTTTATTTTCTATAATACAGGAGGAAGCATTCTTACTTCTCCAGCTCCTTTATTTTCTGTCATACAGGAGGAATCAATGACGCTGCTGCAGCTCCTTTATTTTCCATTACACAGTAGGAAGCAGTAATACTGTTCCAGCTCCTTTATTTTCTATAATGCAGTACGAAGCAGAAAGGCTGCTCTATCCACTTAATATTGTATAATACAGGAGAAAGCAGAGATGCTGCTCCAGATCCTTTATTTTCTATAATACAGGAGGAAGCAGTGACGCTGCTCCAGCTCATTTTTTTCGGTAATACAGTAGGAAGCAGAGACACTGCTCCAGCTCCTCAATTTTCTATAATACACGGGGAAGCAGAGATGCTTCTCCAGCTCCTTTATTTTCTATAGTACAGGAGGAAGCAGTGACGCTGTTAAAGCTCCTTTATTTTCTATAATACAGGAGGAAGCAGAGACGCTGCTGCAGCTCCTTTATTTTTTTTAGAATACAGGAGGAAGCAGAGATGCTGCTCCAACTCCTTTATTTTCTATAATACAGGAGGAAGCAGTGACGCTGCTCCAGCTCCTTTATTTTCTATAGCACAGGAGGAAGCAGAGATGCTGCTCCAGCTCCTATATTTTCTATAATACAGGAGGAAGCAGTGACGCTGTTCCGGTTCCTTTGTTTTTCAAAATCCAGGAGGAAGCAGAGAAGCTGCTCCAGCTCCTTTATTTTCTATAATGCAGGAGGAATCAGTGACGCTGCTCCAGCTCCTTTATTTTCCATTATACAGGAGGAAGAAGAGAAGCTTCTCCAGCTCCTTTATTTTCTTCAATACAGGAGGAAGCAGTGACGCTGTTCCGGTTCCTTTGTTTTGTTTAACACAGGAGGAGGCAGTGACGCTGCTCCAGCTACCTTATTTTCAATAATACAGCAGGAAGCAGAGAAACTGCTCCTGCACTTTTTTTTCGATAATCCAGGAGAAAGTAGAGACGCTGCTCCAGCTCCTTTATTTTCTATAATACAGGAGGAAGCAGAGATGCAGCTCCAGCTCATTTTTTTCAATTATACTGGAGGAAGTAGAGACGCTGCTACAGCTACTTAATTTTCTATAATACAGGAGGAAACAGTGACTCTGCTACAGCTCATTTATTTTCTTTAATAGAGAAGGAAGCAGAGATGCTGCTCCAGCTCCTTTATTTTCTAGAATACAGAACGAAGCAGAGACGCTGCTCTAGCTGCTTTTTTTTAGAATACAGTAGGAAACAGAGATGCTGCTCCAGCTCCCATATTTTATATAACACAGGAGGAAGCAGTGCCGCTGTTCCAGCTCCTTTATTTTCTATAATACAGTAGGAAGCAGAGACTCTGCTCCAACTCTGTTATTTTCTATAACACAGGAGAAAGCAGAGACGCTGCTCCAGCTCCTTTATTTTTTAGAATACAGGAGGAAGCAGAGATGCTGCTCCAACTCCTTTATTTTCGATAATACAGGAGGAAGGAGAGAAGCTGCTCCAGCTCCTTTATTTTCTATAATACAGGAGGAAGCAGTGACGCTGTTCCGGTTCCTTTGATTTCGAAAATACAGGAGGAAGCAGAGACGCCGCTCCAGCTACTTTATTTTCAATAATACAGCAGGAAGCAGAGAAACTGCTCCTGCTCTTTTTTTTTCGATAATCCAGGAGAAAGTAGAGACGCTGCTCCAGCTCCTTTATTTTCTGTAATACAGGGGGAAGCAGAGATGCTGCTCCAGCTCCGTTATTTTCGATAATACATGAGGAAGCAGTGATGCTGCTCCAACTCCTTTATTTTCTATAATACAGGAGGAAGCAGTGACGCTGCTCCAACTCCTTTATTTTCAATAATAGCGGAGGAAAGAGACGCTGCTTCAACTCCTTTATTTTCTATAATACAGGAGTAAGCCGAGACTCTGCTCCAGCTCCGTTATTTTCTATTGCACAGGAGGAAGCAGAGACTCTGCTCCAGCTCCTTTTCTTTAGAATACAGGAGGAAGCAGAGATGCTGCTCCAACTCCTTTATTTTCGATAATACAGGAGGAAGCATCAACGCTTCTCCAGCTCCTTTATTTTCTATAATACAGGAGGAAGCAGAGACGCTGCTCCAGATCTATAATTTTCTATAATACAGGAGGAAGCAGAGATGCTGCTCCAACTCTTTATTTTCGATAATACAGGAGGAAGCAGCGACGCTTCTCCAGCTCCTTAATTTTCTATCATACAGAAGGAAGCAGAGATGCTGCTGCCGTTTGTTAATTTTTTAATGAATAACGGAGGAAGCAGAGATGTTGATCCCACTCCATTATTTTCGATAATACCTGAGGAATCAGTAACGTTGCTCCAGCTCCGTTATTTTCTATAATACAGGAGGAAGCAGAGACACTGCTCCAGCTCATTTTTTTCGATAATGCAGAGGAAACGTTGGGCGGCACGGTGGCACAGTGGTTAGCACTGCTGCCTCACAGCGCCAGAGACCCGGGTTCAATTCCCGACTCAGGCGACTGACTGTGTGGAGTTTGCACGTTCTCCCCGTGTCTGCGTGGGTTTCCGGTTTACTCCCACAGTCCAAAGATGTGCGGGTCAGGTGAATTGGCCATGCTAAATTGCCCGTAGTGTTAGGTAAGGGGCCGAAGGGCCTGTTTCCACACTGTAAGTAATCTAATCTCATCGAAACAGAGACGCTGATCCAACTCGTCAATTTTCTATAATAGAGAAGGAAGCAGAGACGCTTCTCCAGCTCCTCAATTTTCTATAATGCAGAAGGAAGCAGAGACACTGCTCTAGCTCCATTTTTTTAGAATTAAGAAGGAAGCAGAGATGCTGCTCCAACTCCTTTATTTTCTATAATACAGGAGGAAGCAGAGACGCTGCTCCAGCTCCTTTATTTTCTATAATACAGGAGGAAGTAGAGATGCAGCTCCAGCTCATTTTTTTTCGATTATACAGGAGGAAGTAGAGACGCTGCTCCAGCTCCTTAATTTTCTATAATAGAGAAGGAAGCAGAGATGCTGCTCCAACGCCTTTATTTTCTATCATTCAGAACGAAGCAGAGATGTTGCTCCAGCTACTTTATTATCAATAATACAGCAGGAAGCAGAGAAACTGCTCCTGCTCTTTTTTCTCGATAATCCAGGAGAAAGTAGAGACGCTGCTCCAGCTCCTTTATTTTTTTGTAATACAGCAGGAAGCAGAGACGCTGCTCCAGCTACGTTATTTTCGATAATACATGAGGAAGCAATGATGCTGCTCCAACTCCTTTATTTTCTATAATACAGGAGGAAGCATCAACGCTTCTCCAGCTCCTTTATTTTCTATAATACAATAGGAAGCAGAGACGCTGCTCCAGATCCATAATTTTCTATAATACAGGACGAAGCAGAGATGCTGCTCCAACTCCTTTATTTTCGATAATACAGGAGGAAGCAGCGACGCTTCTCCAGCTCCTTTATTTTTGTAATACAGGAGAAAGCAGAAATGCTGCACCAGCTCATTTTTTTCGATAATAACCGAGGAAGGAGATAGGCTGCTCTAGCTCCTTAATTTTCTATCATACAGAAGGAAGCAGAGATGCTGCTCCAGCTCCTTTATTTTTTAATGAATAACGGAGGAAGCAGAGATATTGCTCCCATTCATTATTTTCCATAATACAGGAGGAAGCAGAGATGCTGCTCCAGCTCCTTTATTTTCTATCATACAGAACGAAGCAGAGACGCTGCTCCAGATATTTTTTTTTAGAATACAGGAGGAAGCAGAGATGCTGCTCCAACTCGTTTATTTTCTTTCACACATGAGGAAGCAGCGACGCTATTCCAGCTCCTTTATTTTCTATAATACAGGACGAAGCAGCGACGCTTCTCCAGCTCCTTTATTTTCTATAATACAGGAGAAAGCAGAAATGCTGCACCAGTTCATTTTTTTCGATAATACCCGAGGAAGGAGATAGGCTGCTCAAGCTCCTTAATTTTCTATCATACAGAAGGAAGCAGAGATGCTGCTCCAGCTCCATTATTTTTTAATGAATAACGGAGGTAGCAGGGATATTGCTCCCACTCCATTATTTTCTATAATACAGGAGGAAGCAGCGACGCTTCTCCAGCTCCTTTATTTTCTATAATACAAGAGGAAGCAGAGACACTGCTCCAGCTTCTTTATTCTCTATAATACAGGAGGAAGCAGAGACGCTGCTCCAGCTCCGTTATTTTCTATAATACAGGAGGAAGCAGAGACACTGCTCCAGCTCATTTTTTTTCGATAATGCAGAGGAAGCAGAGACGCTGATCCAACTCCTCAATTGTCTATAATAGAGAATGAAGTAGAGACGCTGCTCTAGCTCATTTGTTTTTTTAGAATACAGGAGGAAGCAGAGATGCTGCTCCAACTCCTTTATTTTCGATAATTCAGGAGAAAGCAGAAATGCTGCACCAGCTCATTTTTATCGATAATACCGGAGAAAGGAGATAGGCTGCACTAGCTCCTTAATTTTCTATAATACAGGCAGAAGCAGAGATGCTGCTCCAGCTCCTTTATATTTTTTAGAATAACGGAGGAAGCAGAGATGTTGCTCACCCTCCATTATTTTCGATAATACAGGAGGAAGCAGAGACGCTGCTCCAGCTCCTTTATTTTCTTTAATACTTGAGGAAGAAGAGACGCTGCACCAGCTCCGTTATTTTCTATAATACAGGAGGAAGCAGAGACACTGGTTCACCTCATTTTTTTCGATCATGCAGAGGAAGCAGAGACGCTTCTCCAGCTCCTCAATTTTCTATAATGCAGAAAGAAGCAGAGACACTGCTCTAGCTCCGTTTTTTTAGAATTAAGGAGGAAGAAGCGTCGCTTCTCCAGCTCCTTTATTTTCTATAATACAGGAGGAAGGAGAGACGCTGCTCCAGCTTCTTTATTCTCTATAATACAGGAGGAAGCAGAGACGCTGCTCCAGCTCCATTATTTTCTATAATACAGGAGGAAGCAGAGACACTGCTCCAGCTCATTTTTTTCGATAATGCAGAGGCAGCAGAGACGCTGATCCAACTCCTCAATTGTCTATAATAGAGAAGGAAGCAGAGACGCTGCTCTAGCTCCTTTATTTTCTTAGAATACAGGAGGAAGCAGAGATGCTGCTCCAACTCCTTTATTTTCGATAATACAGGAGAAAGCAGAAATGCTGCATCAGCTCATTTTTATCGATAATACCGGAGGAAGGGGATAGGCTGCACTAGCTGCTTAATTTTCTTTAATACAGGCGGAAGCAGAGATGCTGCTCCAGCTCCTCATTTTTAGAACAACGGAGGAAGCAGAGATGTTGCAAACCCTCCATTATTTTCGATCAGACAGGAGGAAGAAGAGACGCTGCTCCAGCTCCTTTATTTTTTTAGAATACGGGAGGAAGCAGAGAAGCTGCTCCAGCTCCTTCATTTTCTGTAATACAGGGGGAAGCAGAGATTCTGCTCCAGCTCCGTTATTTTCGATAATACATAAGGAAGCAGTGATGCTGCTCCAACTCCTTTATTTTCTATAATACAGGAGGAAGCAGTGACGCTGCTCCAACTCCTTTATTTTCAATAATACCGGAGGAAAGAGACGCTGCTTCAACTCCTTTATTTTCTATAATACAGGAGTAAGCCGAGACTCTGCTCCAGCTCCGTTATTTTCTATTGCACAGGAGGAAGCAGAGACTCTGCTCCAGCTCCTTTTTTTTAGAATACAGGAGGAAGCAGAGATGCTGCTCCAACTCCTTTATTTTCGATAATACAGGAGGAAGCATCAACGCTTCTCCAGCTCCTTTATTTTCTATAATACAGGGGAAAGCAGAAATGCTGCAACAGCTCATTTTTTTCGATAACACCTGAGGAAGGAGATAGGCTGCTCTAGCTCCTTAATTTTCTATCATACAGAAGGAAGCAGAGACGCTGCTCCAGCTTCTTTATTCTCTATAATACAGGAGGAAGCAGAGACGCTGCTCCAGCTCCATTATTTTCTATAATACAGGAGAAAGCAGAGATACTGCTCCAGCTCATTTTTTTCGATAATGCAGTGGAAGCAGAGACGCTGATCCAGCTCCTCAATTTTCTATAATAGAGAAGGAAGCAGAGACGCTGCTCTAGCTCCTTTATTTTTTTAGAATACAGGAGGAAGCAGAGATGCTGCTCCAACTCCTTTATTTTCGATAATACAGGAGAAAGTAGAAATGCTGCACCAGCTCATTTTTATCGATAATACCGGAGGAAGGAGATAGGTTGTATTAGCTCCTTAACTTTCTATAATACAGGCGGAAGCAGAGATGCTGCTCCAGCTCCTGTATTTTTTTTAAAATAACGGTGGAAGCAGAGATGTTGCTCATTCTCCATTATTTTCGATAACACAGGAGGAAGCAGTGACGCTCTCCAGCTCCTTTATTTTCGATAATACAGGAGGAAGCAGAGATGCTGCTCCAGCTCCTTTATTTTCTTTAATACATGAGGAAGAAGAGACGCTGCACCAGCTCCGTTATTTTCTATAATACAGGAGGAAGCAGAGACACTGCTCCAGCTTATTTTTATCGTTCATGCAGAGGAAGCAGAGACGCTTCTCCAGCTCCTCAATTTTCTATAATGCAGAAAGAAGCAGAGACACTGCTCTAGCTCCGTTTTTTTTAGAATTAAGGAGGAAGCAGAGATGCTGCTCCAACTCCTTTATTTTCGATAGTACAGGAGGAAGCAGCGACGCTTCTCCAGCTCCTTTATTTTCTGTAATACAGGAGGAAGCAGAGACGCTGCTCCAGCTCCTTTATTTTCTGTAATACAGGAGGAAGCAGAGCTGCTGCTCCAGCTACGTTATTTTCGATAATACATGAGGAAGCAGTGATGCTCTTCCAACTCCTTTATTTTCGATAATACAGGAGGAAGCAGTGACGTTGCTCCAACTCCTTTATTTTCAATAATACCGGAGGAAAGAGACGCTGCTTCAACTCCTTTATTTTCGATAATACAGGAGAAAGCCGAGACTCTGCACCAGCTCCGTTATATTCTATTGCACGGAAGAAGCAGAGACTCTGCTCCAGCTCCTTTTTTTTTAGAATACAGGAGGAAGCAGAGATGCTGCTCCAACTCCTTTATTTTCGATAATACAGGAGGAAGCAGCGACGCTTCTCCAGCTCCTTTATTTTCTATAATACAGGAGAAAGCAGAAATGCTGCACCAGCTCATTTTTTTCGATAATATCTGAGGAAGGAGATAGGCTGCTCTAGCTCCTTAATATTCTATCATACAGAAGGAAGCAGAGATGCTGCTCCAGCTCCTTGATTTTCGATAATACAGGAGGAAGCAGCGACGCTTCTCCAGCTCCTTTATTTTCTATAATACAGGAGAAAGCAGAAATGCTGCACCAGCTCATTTTTTTCGATAATACCTGAGGAAGGAGATAGGCTGCTCCAGCTCCTTAATTTTCTCTCATACAGAAGGAAGCAGAGACGCTGCTCAAGCTTCTTTATTCTCTATGATACAGGAGGAAGCAGCGACGCTGCTCCAGCTCCATTATTTTCTATAATACAGGAGGAAGCAGAGACACTGCTCCAGCTCATTTTTTTTCGATAATGCAGAGGAAGCAGAGACGCTGATCCAGCTCCTCAATTTTCTATAATAGAGAAGGAAGCAGAGACGCTGCTCTAGCTCCTTTATTTTTTTAGAATACAGGAGGAGGCAGAGATGCTGCTCCAACTCCTCTATTTTCGCTAATATAGGGTAAAGCAGAAATGCTGCACCAGCTCATTTTTATCGATAATACCGGAGGAAGGAGATAGGCTGCACTAGCTCCTTAATTTTCTATAATACAGGCGGAAGCAGAGATGCTGCTCCAGCTCCTTTTTTTAGAATAACGGAGGAAGCAGAGATGTTGCTCACCCTCCATTATTTTCTATAATACAGGAGGAAGCAGAGACGCTGCTCCAGCTCCTTTATTTTCTTTAATACAGGAGGAAGAAGAGACGCTGCACCAGCTCTGTTATTTTCTATAATAGAGAAGGAAGCAGACACACGTCTCCAGCTCATTTTTTTTCGATCATGCAGAGGAAGCAGAGACGCTTCTCCAGCTCTTCTATTTTCTACAATGCAGAAGGAAGCAGAGACACTGCTCTAGCTCCGTATTTTTAGAATTAAGGAGGAAGCAGAGATGCTGCTCCAACTCCTTTGTTTTCGATAATACAGGAGGAAGCAGCGACGCTTCTCCAGCTCCTTTATTTTCTATAATACAGGAGGAAGCAGTGATGCTGCTCCAGCTCATTTTTTTCGATTATACAGGGGCAAGCAGAGACGCTGCTCCAGCTCCTTAATTTTCTATAATACAGGAGGAAGCAGCGATGGTGCTCCAACTCCTTTATTTTATATCATACAGAACGAAGCAGAGACACTGCTCCAGCTACTTTATTTTCAATAATACAGCAGGAAGCAGAGAAACTGCTCCTGCTCATTTTTTTCGATAATCCAGGAGAAAGTCAAGACACTGCTCCAGCTCCTCTATTTTTTGTAATACAGGAGGAAGCAGAGATGCTGCTCCAGCTCTGTTATTTTCTATAATACATGAGGAAGCAGTGATGCTGCTCCAACTCCTTTATTTTCGGTAATACAGGAGGAAGAACCTACGCTTCTCCAGCTCCTTTATTTTCTATAATAAAGGAGGAAGCAGAGACGCTGCTCCAGCTCCTTTATTTTCTATAATACAGGAGGAAGCAGAGATGCTGCTCTAGCTCATTTTTTTCGATTATACAGGAGGAAGTAGAGACGCTGCTCCAGCTGCTTAATTTTCTATAATACAGGAGGAAGCAGTGATGCTGCTCCAGCTCATTTATTTTCTGTAATAGAGAAGGAAGCAGAGATGTTGCTCTAGCTCATTTTTTTCGATTATACTGGAGGAAGTAGAGACGCTGCTCCAGCTCCTTTATTTTCTAGAATACAGAACGTAGCAGAGATGCTGCTCCAGCTCCCATATTTTATGTAACACAGGTGGAAGCAGTGGCGCTATTCCAGCTCCTTTATTTTCTATAATACAGTAGGAAGCAGAGACTCTGCTCCAGTTCTGTTATTTTCAATAACACAGGAGGAAGCAGAGACGCTGCTCCAGCGCTTTTATTTTTTTTAGAAAACAGGAGGAAGCAGAGATGCTGCTCCAACTCCTTTATTTTCTATAATACAGGAGGATGCATTGACGCCGTTCCGGTTCCTTTGTTTTCCAAAATACAGGAGGAAGCAGAGAAGCTGCTCCACCTCCTTTATTTTCTATAATACAGGAGGAAGTAGAGATGCAGCTCCAGCTCATTTTTTTCAATAAAACAGTAGGAATCAGTGACGCTTCTCCAGCTCCTTTATTTTCTATAATACATGAGGAAGAAGAATCGCTGCACCAGCTCCGTTATTTTCTATAATACAGGAGGAAGCAGAGACACTGCTCCAGCTCATTTTTTTCGATCATGCAGAGGAAGCAGAGACGCTGATCCAGCTCCTCAATTTTCTATAATGCTGAAAGAAGCAGAGACACTGCTCTAGCTCCGTTTTTTTAGAATTAAGGAGGAAGCAGAGATGCTGCTCCAACTCCTTTATTTTCGATAGTACAGGACGAAGCAGAAATACTGCACCAGCTCATTTTTTTCCATAATACCTGAGGAAGAAGATAGGCTGCTCTAGCTCCTTAATTTTCTAACATACAGAAGGAAGCAGAGATGCTGCTCCAGCTTCTTTATTCTCTATAATACAGGAGGAAGCAGAGACGCTGCTCCAGCTCCGTTATTTTCCATAATACTGGAGGAAGCAGAGACACTGCTCCAGCTCATTTTTTTTCGATAATGCAGAGGAAGCAGAGACGCTGATCCAGCTCCTCAATTTTCTATAATAGAGAAGGAAGCAGAGACGCTGCTCTAGCTCCTTTATTTTTTTAGAATACAGGAGGAAGCAGAGATGCTGCTCCAACTCCTCTATTTTCGCTAATATAGGGTAAAGCAGAAATGCTGCACCAGCTCATTTTTATCGATAATACCGGAGGAAGGAGATAGGCTGCACTAGCTCCTTAATTTTCTATAATACAGGCGGAAGCAGAGATGCTGCTCCAGCTCCTTTTTGTTTAGAATAACGGAGGAAGCAGAGATGTTGCTCACCCTCCATTATTTTCGATAATACAGGAGGAAGCAGTGACGCTTCTCCAGCTCCTTTATTTTGTATAATACAGGAGGAAGCAGAGACGCTGCTCCAGCTCCTTTATTTTCTTTAATGCAGAGGAAGAAGAGACGCTGCACCAGCTCTGTTATTTTCTATAATACAGGAGGAAGCAGACACACGTCTCCAGCTCATTTTTTTTGATCATGCAGAGGAAGCAGAGACGCTTCTCCAGCTCTTCTATTTTCTATAATGCAGAAGGAAGCAGAGACACTGCTCTAGCTCCGTTTTTTAGAATTGAGGAGGAAGCAGAGATGCTGCTCCAACTCCTTTGTTTTCGATAATACAGGAGGAAGCAGAGACGCTTCTCCAGCTCCTTTATTTTCTATAATACAGGAGGAAGCAGTGATGCTGCTCCAGCTCATTTTTTTCGATTATACAGGAGCAAGTAGAGACGCTGCTCCAGCTCCTTAATTTTCTATAATACAGGAGGAAGCAGCGATGCTGCTCCAACTCCTTTATTTTATATCATACAGAACGAAGCAGAGACACTGCTCCAGCTACTTTATTTTCAATAATACAGCAGGAAGCAGAGAAACTGCTCCTGCTCTTTTTTTTCGATAATCCAGGAGAAAGTCAAGACACTGCTCCAGCTCCTTTATTTTTTGTAATACAGGAGGAAGCAGAGATGCTGCTCCAGCTCCTTTATTTTCTTTAATGCAGGAGGAAGCAGAGACGCTGCACCAGCTCTGTTATTTTCGATAATACAGGAGGAAGCAGTGATGCTGCTCCAACTCCTTTATTTTCGATTATATAGGGGAAGCAGTGACGTTGCTCCAACTCCTTTATTTTCAATAATAGCGGAGGAAAGAGACGCTGCTTCAACTCCTTTATTTTCTATAATACAGGAGTAAGCGGCGACTCTGCACCAGCTCCGTTATTTTCTATTGCACAGGAGGAAGCAGAGACTCTGCTCCAGCTCTTTTATTTTCAGAATACAGGAGGAAGCAGAGATGCTGCTCCAACTCCTTAATTTTCTATAATACAGGAGGAAGCAGCGATGCTGCTCCAACTCCTTTATTTTATATCATACAGAACGAAGCAGAGACACTGCTCCAGCTACTTTATTTTCAATAATACAGCAGGAAGCAGAGAAACTGCTCCTGCTCTTTTTTTTCGATAATCCAGGAGAAAGTCAAGACACTGCTCCAGCTCCTTTATTTTTTGTAATACAGGAGGAAGCAGAGATGCTGCTCCAGCTCCTTTATTTTCTTTAATGCAGGAGGAAGCAGAGACGCTGCACCAGCTCTGTTATTTTCTATAATACAGGAGGAAGCAGACACACGTATCCAGCTCATTTTTTTTGATCATGCAGAGGAAGCAGAGACGCTTCTCCAGCTCTTCTATTTTCTATAATGCAGAAGGAAGCGGAGACACTGCTCCAGCTCCGTTTTTTAGAATTGAGGAGGAAGCAGAGATGCTGCTCCAACTCCTTTGTTTTCGATAATACAGGAGGAAGCAGAGACGCTTCTCCAGCTCCTTTATTTTCTATAATACAGGAGGAAGCAGTGATGCTGCTGCAGCTCATTTTTTTCGATTATACAGGAGCAAGTAGAGACGCTGCTCCAGCTCCTTAATTTTCTATAATACAGGAGGAAGCAGCGATGCTGCTCCAACTCCTTTATTTTATATCATACAGAACGAAGCAGAGACACTGCTCCAGCTACTTTATTTTCAATAATACAGCAGGAAGCAGAGAAACTGCACCTGCTCTTTTTTTTCGATAATCCAGGAGAAAGTCAAGACACTGCTCCAGCTACTTTTTTTTTATTACATGAGGAAGCAGTGATGCTGCTCCAACTCCTTTATTTTCTATAATACATGAGGAAGCAGAGACGCTGCTCCAACTCCTTTATTTTTGGTAATGCAGGAGGAAGAACCTACGCTGCTCCAGCTCCTTTATTTTCTATAATACCGGAGGAAGCAGAGATGCTGCTCTAGCTCATTTTTTTCGATTATACTGGAGGAAGTAGAGACGCTGCTCCAGCTCCTTTATTTTCTAGAATACAGAACGTAGCAGAGATGCTGCTCCAGCTCCCATATTTTATGTAACGCAGGAGGAAGCAGTGGCGCTATTCCAGCTCCTTTATTTTCTATAATACAGTAGGAAGCAGAGACTCTGCTCCAGCTCTGTTATTTTCAATAACACAGGAGGAAGCAGAGACGCTGCTCCAGCGCTTTTATTTTTTTTAGAATACAGGAGGAAGCAGAGATGCTGCTCCAACTCCTTTATTTTCTATAATACAGGAAGATGCATTGACGCCGTTCCGGTTCCTTTGTTTTCCAAAATACAGGAGGAAGCAGAGAAGCTGCTCCAGCTCCTTTATTTTCTATAATACAGGAGGAAGCAGAGATGCAGCTCCAGCTCATTTTTTTCAATAATACAGGAGGAATCAGTGACGCTTCTCCAGCTCCTTTATTTTCTATAATACAGCACGAAGCAGAGAAACTGCTCCTGCTCTTTTTATTCGATAATCCAGGAGAAAGTAGAGACGCTGCTCCAGCTCCTTTATTTTCGATAATACAGGAGGAAGCAGTGACGCTGCTCCAGCTCCTTTGTTTTCTGTAATACCGGAGGAAAGAGACGCTGCTTCAACTTCTTTATTTTCTATAATACAGGAGTAAGCCGAGACTCTGCTCCAGCTCCGTTATTTTCTATTACACAGGAGGAAGCAGAGACGCTGCTCCAGCTCCTTTTTTTTTAAGAATACAGGAGGAAGCAGAGATGCTGCTCCAACTCCTTTATTTTCGATAATACAGGAGGAAGCATCAACGCTTCTCCAGCTCCTTTATTTTCTATAATACAGGAGGAAGAAAAGAATCTTCTCCATCTCCTTTATTTTCTACAATACAGGAGAAGCAGTGACGCTGCTCCAGCTACTTTATTTTCAATAATACAGCAGGAAGCAGAGAAACTGATCCTGCCCTTTTTTTTCGATAAACCAGGAGAAAATAGAGACGCTGCTCCAGCTCCTTTATTTTCTGTAATACAGGAGTAAGCAGAGATGCTGCTCCAGCTTCTTTATTTTCGATAATACAGGACGAAGCAGAAATGCTGCTCCAACTCCTTTACTTTCTATAATACAGGAAGAATCAGTAACGCTTCTCCAGCTCCTTTATTTTCTATAATACAGGAGGAAGCAGAGACGCTGCTCCTGCTCCTTTATTTTCTTTAATACAGGAGGAAGAAGAGACGCTGCTCCAGCTCCGTTATTTTCTATAATACAGGAGGAAGCAGCGACACTTCTCCAGCTCCTTAATTTTCTATAATACAGGAGGAAGCAGAGACGCTGCTCCAGCTCCTTTATTTTCTATAATACAGGAGGAAGAAGAGATGCTGCTCCAGCTCATTTTTTTCGATTATACTGGAGGAAGTTGAGACGCTGCTCCAGCTCATTTATTTCCTATAATTGAGAAGGAAGCAGAGATGCTGCTCCAGCTCCTTTATTTTCTAGAATACAGAACGAAGCAGAGATGCTGCTCCAGCTCCCATATTTTATTGAGAAGGAAGCAGAGATGCTGCTCCAGCTCCTTTATTTTCTAGAATACAGAACGAAGCAGAAATGCTGCTCCAACTCCTTTACTTTCTATAATACAGGAAGAATCAGTAACGCTTCTCCAGCTCCTTTATTTTCTATAATACAGGAGGAAGCAGAGACGCTGCTCCTGCTCCTTTATTTTCTTTAATACAGGAGGAAGAAGAGACGCTGCTCCAGCTCCGTTATTTTCTATAATACAGGAGGAAGCAGAGACGCTGTTCCAGCTCCTCAATTTTCTATAATGCAGAAGGAAGTAGAGACGCTGATCTAGCTCCTTTTTTTTAAGAACTAAGGAGGAAGCAGAGATGCTGCTCCAACTCCTTTATTTTCGATAATACAGGAGGAAGCAGCGACACTTCTCCAGCTCCTTTATTTTCTATAATACAGGAGGAAGCAGAGACGCTGCTCCAGCTCCTTTATTTTCTATAATACAGGAGGAAGAAGAGATGCTGCTCCAGCTCATTTTTTTCGATTATACTGGAGGAAGTTGAGACGCTGCTCCAGCTCCTTTATTTCCTATAATTGAGAAGGAAGCAGAGATGCTGCTCCAGCTCCTTTATTTTCTAGAATACAGAACGAAGCAGAGATGCTGCTCCAGCTCCCATATTTTATATAACACAGGAGGAAGCAGTGGCGCTGTTCCAGCTCCTTTATTTTCTATAATACAGTAGGAAGCAGAGACTCTGCTCCAGCTCCGTTATTTTCTATAACACAGGAGAAAGCATCGACGCATCTCCATCTCCTTTATTTTCTACAATACAGGAGGAAGCAGTGACGCTGTTCCGGTTCCTTTGTTTTCAATAATACAACAGGAAGCAGAGAAACTGCTCCTGCTCTTTTTTTTCGATAATCCAGGAGAAAGCAGAGACGCTGCTCCAGCTCCTTTATTTTCTGTAATACAGGGGGAAGCAGAGATGCTGCTCCAGCTCCGTTATTTTCGATAATACAGGAGGAAGCAGTGATGCTGCTCCAACTCCTTTATTTTCGATTATATAGGGGAAGCAGTGACGTTGCTCCAACTCCTTTATTTTCAATAATAGCGGAGGAAAGAGACGCTGCTTCAACTCCTTTATTTTCTATAATACAGGAGTAAGCGGCGACTCTGCACCAGCTCCGTTATTTTCTATTGCACAGGAGGAAGCAGAGACTCTGCTCCAGCTCTTTTATTTTCAGAATACAGGAGGAAGCAGAGATGCTGCTCCAACTCCTTAATTTTCTATAATACAGGAGGAAGCAGCGATGCTGCTCCAACTCCTTTATTTTATATCATACAGAACGAAGCAGAGACACTGCTCCAGCTACTTTATTTTCAATAATACAGCAGGAAGCAGAGAAACTGCTCCTGCTCTTTTTTTTCGATAATCCAGGAGAAAGTCAAGACACTGCTCCAGCTCCTTTATTTTTTGTAATACAGGAGGAAGCAGAGATGCTGCTCCAGCTCCTTTATTTTCTTTAATGCAGGAGGAAGCAGAGACGCTGCACCAGCTCTGTTATTTTCTATAATACAGGAGGAAGCAGACACACGTATCCAGCTCATTTTTTTTGATCATGCAGAGGAAGCAGAGACGCTTCTCCAGCTCTTCTATTTTCTATAATGCAGAAGGAAGCGGAGACACTGCTCCAGCTCCGTTTTTTAGAATTGAGGAGGAAGCAGAGATGCTGCTCCAACTCCTTTGTTTTCGATAATACAGGAGGAAGCAGAGACGCTTCTCCAGCTCCTTTATTTTCTATAATACAGGAGGAAGCAGTGATGCTGCTGCAGCTCATTTTTTTCGATTATACAGGAGCAAGTAGAGACGCTGCTCCAGCTCCTTAATTTTCTATAATACAGGAGGAAGCAGCGATGCTGCTCCAACTCCTTTATTTTATATCATACAGAACGAAGCAGAGACACTGCTCCAGCTACTTTATTTTCAATAATACAGCAGGAAGCAGAGAAACTGCACCTGCTCTTTTTTTTCGATAATCCAGGAGAAAGTCAAGACACTGCTCCAGCTACTTTTTTTTTATTACATGAGGAAGCAGTGATGCTGCTCCAACTCCTTTATTTTCTATAATACATGAGGAAGCAGAGACGCTGCTCCAACTCCTTTATTTTTGGTAATGCAGGAGGAAGAACCTACGCTGCTCCAGCTCCTTTATTTTCTATAATACCGGAGGAAGCAGAGATGCTGCTCTAGCTCATTTTTTTCGATTATACTGGAGGAAGTAGAGACGCTGCTCCAGCTCCTTTATTTTCTAGAATACAGAACGTAGCAGAGATGCTGCTCCAGCTCCCATATTTTATGTAACGCAGGAGGAAGCAGTGGCGCTATTCCAGCTCCTTTATTTTCTATAATACAGTAGGAAGCAGAGACTCTGCTCCAGCTCTGTTATTTTCAATAACACAGGAGGAAGCAGAGACGCTGCTCCAGCGCTTTTATTTTTTTTAGAATACAGGAGGAAGCAGAGATGCTGCTCCAACTCCTTTATTTTCTATAATACAGGAAGATGCATTGACGCCGTTCCGGTTCCTTTGTTTTCCAAAATACAGGAGGAAGCAGAGAAGCTGCTCCAGCTCCTTTATTTTCTATAATACAGGAGGAAGCAGAGATGCAGCTCCAGCTCATTTTTTTCAATAATACAGGAGGAATCAGTGACGCTTCTCCAGCTCCTTTATTTTCTATAATACAGCACGAAGCAGAGAAACTGCTCCTGCTCTTTTTATTCGATAATCCAGGAGAAAGTAGAGACGCTGCTCCAGCTCCTTTATTTTCGATAATACAGGAGGAAGCAGTGACGCTGCTCCAGCTCCTTTGTTTTCTGTAATACCGGAGGAAAGAGACGCTGCTTCAACTTCTTTATTTTCTATAATACAGGAGTAAGCCGAGACTCTGCTCCAGCTCCGTTATTTTCTATTACACAGGAGGAAGCAGAGACGCTGCTCCAGCTCCTTTTTTTTTAAGAATACAGGAGGAAGCAGAGATGCTGCTCCAACTCCTTTATTTTCGATAATACAGGAGGAAGCATCAACGCTTCTCCAGCTCCTTTATTTTCTATAATACAGGAGGAAGAAAAGAATCTTCTCCATCTCCTTTATTTTCTACAATACAGGAGAAGCAGTGACGCTGCTCCAGCTACTTTATTTTCAATAATACAGCAGGAAGCAGAGAAACTGATCCTGCCCTTTTTTTTCGATAAACCAGGAGAAAATAGAGACGCTGCTCCAGCTCCTTTATTTTCTGTAATACAGGAGTAAGCAGAGATGCTGCTCCAGCTTCTTTATTTTCGATAATACAGGACGAAGCAGAAATGCTGCTCCAACTCCTTTACTTTCTATAATACAGGAAGAATCAGTAACGCTTCTCCAGCTCCTTTATTTTCTATAATACAGGAGGAAGCAGAGACGCTGCTCCTGCTCCTTTATTTTCTTTAATACAGGAGGAAGAAGAGACGCTGCTCCAGCTCCGTTATTTTCTATAATACAGGAGGAAGCAGCGACACTTCTCCAGCTCCTTAATTTTCTATAATACAGGAGGAAGCAGAGACGCTGCTCCAGCTCCTTTATTTTCTATAATACAGGAGGAAGAAGAGATGCTGCTCCAGCTCATTTTTTTCGATTATACTGGAGGAAGTTGAGACGCTGCTCCAGCTCATTTATTTCCTATAATTGAGAAGGAAGCAGAGATGCTGCTCCAGCTCCTTTATTTTCTAGAATACAGAACGAAGCAGAGATGCTGCTCCAGCTCCCATATTTTATTGAGAAGGAAGCAGAGATGCTGCTCCAGCTCCTTTATTTTCTAGAATACAGAACGAAGCAGAAATGCTGCTCCAACTCCTTTACTTTCTATAATACAGGAAGAATCAGTAACGCTTCTCCAGCTCCTTTATTTTCTATAATACAGGAGGAAGCAGAGACGCTGCTCCTGCTCCTTTATTTTCTTTAATACAGGAGGAAGAAGAGACGCTGCTCCAGCTCCGTTATTTTCTATAATACAGGAGGAAGCAGAGACGCTGTTCCAGCTCCTCAATTTTCTATAATGCAGAAGGAAGTAGAGACGCTGATCTAGCTCCTTTTTTTTAAGAACTAAGGAGGAAGCAGAGATGCTGCTCCAACTCCTTTATTTTCGATAATACAGGAGGAAGCAGCGACACTTCTCCAGCTCCTTTATTTTCTATAATACAGGAGGAAGCAGAGACGCTGCTCCAGCTCCTTTATTTTCTATAATACAGGAGGAAGAAGAGATGCTGCTCCAGCTCATTTTTTTCGATTATACTGGAGGAAGTTGAGACGCTGCTCCAGCTCCTTTATTTCCTATAATTGAGAAGGAAGCAGAGATGCTGCTCCAGCTCCTTTATTTTCTAGAATACAGAACGAAGCAGAGATGCTGCTCCAGCTCCCATATTTTATATAACACAGGAGGAAGCAGTGGCGCTGTTCCAGCTCCTTTATTTTCTATAATACAGTAGGAAGCAGAGACTCTGCTCCAGCTCCGTTATTTTCTATAACACAGGAGAAAGCATCGACGCATCTCCATCTCCTTTATTTTCTACAATACAGGAGGAAGCAGTGACGCTGTTCCGGTTCCTTTGTTTTCAATAATACAACAGGAAGCAGAGAAACTGCTCCTGCTCTTTTTTTTCGATAATCCAGGAGAAAGCAGAGACGCTGCTCCAGCTCCTTTATTTTCTGTAATACAGGGGGAAGCAGAGATGCTGCTCCAGCTCCGTTATTTTCGATAATACAGGAGGAAGCAGTGATGCTGCTCCAACTCCTTTATTTTCGATTATATAGGGGAAGCAGTGACGTTGCTCCAACTCCTTTATTTTCAATAATAGCGGAGGAAAGAGACGCTGCTTCAACTCCTTTATTTTCTATAATACAGGAGTAAGCGGCGACTCTGCACCAGCTCCGTTATTTTCTATTGCACAGGAGGAAGCAGAGACTCTGCTCCAGCTCTTTTATTTTCAGAATACAGGAGGAAGCAGAGATGCTGCTCCAACTCCTTAATTTTCTATAATACAGGAGGAAGCAGCGATGCTGCTCCAACTCCTTTATTTTATATCATACAGAACGAAGCAGAGACACTGCTCCAGCTACTTTATTTTCAATAATACAGCAGGAAGCAGAGAAACTGCTCCTGCTCTTTTTTTTCGATAATCCAGGAGAAAGTCAAGACACTGCTCCAGCTCCTTTATTTTTTGTAATACAGGAGGAAGCAGAGATGCTGCTCCAGCTCCTTTATTTTCTTTAATGCAGGAGGAAGCAGAGACGCTGCACCAGCTCTGTTATTTTCTATAATACAGGAGGAAGCAGACACACGTATCCAGCTCATTTTTTTTGATCATGCAGAGGAAGCAGAGACGCTTCTCCAGCTCTTCTATTTTCTATAATGCAGAAGGAAGCGGAGACACTGCTCCAGCTCCGTTTTTTAGAATTGAGGAGGAAGCAGAGATGCTGCTCCAACTCCTTTGTTTTCGATAATACAGGAGGAAGCAGAGACGCTTCTCCAGCTCCTTTATTTTCTATAATACAGGAGGAAGCAGTGATGCTGCTGCAGCTCATTTTTTTCGATTATACAGGAGCAAGTAGAGACGCTGCTCCAGCTCCTTAATTTTCTATAATACAGGAGGAAGCAGCGATGCTGCTCCAACTCCTTTATTTTATATCATACAGAACGAAGCAGAGACACTGCTCCAGCTACTTTATTTTCAATAATACAGCAGGAAGCAGAGAAACTGCACCTGCTCTTTTTTTTCGATAATCCAGGAGAAAGTCAAGACACTGCTCCAGCTACTTTTTTTTTATTACATGAGGAAGCAGTGATGCTGCTCCAACTCCTTTATTTTCTATAATACATGAGGAAGCAGAGACGCTGCTCCAACTCCTTTATTTTTGGTAATGCAGGAGGAAGAACCTACGCTGCTCCAGCTCCTTTATTTTCTATAATACCGGAGGAAGCAGAGATGCTGCTCTAGCTCATTTTTTTCGATTATACTGGAGGAAGTAGAGACGCTGCTCCAGCTCCTTTATTTTCTAGAATACAGAACGTAGCAGAGATGCTGCTCCAGCTCCCATATTTTATGTAACGCAGGAGGAAGCAGTGGCGCTATTCCAGCTCCTTTATTTTCTATAATACAGTAGGAAGCAGAGACTCTGCTCCAGCTCTGTTATTTTCAATAACACAGGAGGAAGCAGAGACGCTGCTCCAGCGCTTTTATTTTTTTTAGAATACAGGAGGAAGCAGAGATGCTGCTCCAACTCCTTTATTTTCTATAATACAGGAAGATGCATTGACGCCGTTCCGGTTCCTTTGTTTTCCAAAATACAGGAGGAAGCAGAGAAGCTGCTCCAGCTCCTTTATTTTCTATAATACAGGAGGAAGCAGAGATGCAGCTCCAGCTCATTTTTTTCAATAATACAGGAGGAATCAGTGACGCTTCTCCAGCTCCTTTATTTTCTATAATACAGCACGAAGCAGAGAAACTGCTCCTGCTCTTTTTATTCGATAATCCAGGAGAAAGTAGAGACGCTGCTCCAGCTCCTTTATTTTCGATAATACAGGAGGAAGCAGTGACGCTGCTCCAGCTCCTTTGTTTTCTGTAATACCGGAGGAAAGAGACGCTGCTTCAACTTCTTTATTTTCTATAATACAGGAGTAAGCCGAGACTCTGCTCCAGCTCCGTTATTTTCTATTACACAGGAGGAAGCAGAGACGCTGCTCCAGCTCCTTTTTTTTTAAGAATACAGGAGGAAGCAGAGATGCTGCTCCAACTCCTTTATTTTCGATAATACAGGAGGAAGCATCAACGCTTCTCCAGCTCCTTTATTTTCTATAATACAGGAGGAAGAAAAGAATCTTCTCCATCTCCTTTATTTTCTACAATACAGGAGAAGCAGTGACGCTGCTCCAGCTACTTTATTTTCAATAATACAGCAGGAAGCAGAGAAACTGATCCTGCCCTTTTTTTTCGATAAACCAGGAGAAAATAGAGACGCTGCTCCAGCTCCTTTATTTTCTGTAATACAGGAGTAAGCAGAGATGCTGCTCCAGCTTCTTTATTTTCGATAATACAGGACGAAGCAGAAATGCTGCTCCAACTCCTTTACTTTCTATAATACAGGAAGAATCAGTAACGCTTCTCCAGCTCCTTTATTTTCTATAATACAGGAGGAAGCAGAGACGCTGCTCCTGCTCCTTTATTTTCTTTAATACAGGAGGAAGAAGAGACGCTGCTCCAGCTCCGTTATTTTCTATAATACAGGAGGAAGCAGCGACACTTCTCCAGCTCCTTAATTTTCTATAATACAGGAGGAAGCAGAGACGCTGCTCCAGCTCCTTTATTTTCTATAATACAGGAGGAAGAAGAGATGCTGCTCCAGCTCATTTTTTTCGATTATACTGGAGGAAGTTGAGACGCTGCTCCAGCTCATTTATTTCCTATAATTGAGAAGGAAGCAGAGATGCTGCTCCAGCTCCTTTATTTTCTAGAATACAGAACGAAGCAGAGATGCTGCTCCAGCTCCCATATTTTATTGAGAAGGAAGCAGAGATGCTGCTCCAGCTCCTTTATTTTCTAGAATACAGAACGAAGCAGAAATGCTGCTCCAACTCCTTTACTTTCTATAATACAGGAAGAATCAGTAACGCTTCTCCAGCTCCTTTATTTTCTATAATACAGGAGGAAGCAGAGACGCTGCTCCTGCTCCTTTATTTTCTTTAATACAGGAGGAAGAAGAGACGCTGCTCCAGCTCCGTTATTTTCTATAATACAGGAGGAAGCAGAGACGCTGTTCCAGCTCCTCAATTTTCTATAATGCAGAAGGAAGTAGAGACGCTGATCTAGCTCCTTTTTTTTAAGAACTAAGGAGGAAGCAGAGATGCTGCTCCAACTCCTTTATTTTCGATAATACAGGAGGAAGCAGCGACACTTCTCCAGCTCCTTTATTTTCTATAATACAGGAGGAAGCAGAGACGCTGCTCCAGCTCCTTTATTTTCTATAATACAGGAGGAAGAAGAGATGCTGCTCCAGCTCATTTTTTTCGATTATACTGGAGGAAGTTGAGACGCTGCTCCAGCTCCTTTATTTCCTATAATTGAGAAGGAAGCAGAGATGCTGCTCCAGCTCCTTTATTTTCTAGAATACAGAACGAAGCAGAGATGCTGCTCCAGCTCCCATATTTTATATAACACAGGAGGAAGCAGTGGCGCTGTTCCAGCTCCTTTATTTTCTATAATACAGTAGGAAGCAGAGACTCTGCTCCAGCTCCGTTATTTTCTATAACACAGGAGAAAGCATCGACGCATCTCCATCTCCTTTATTTTCTACAATACAGGAGGAAGCAGTGACGCTGTTCCGGTTCCTTTGTTTTCAATAATACAACAGGAAGCAGAGAAACTGCTCCTGCTCTTTTTTTTCGATAATCCAGGAGAAAGCAGAGACGCTGCTCCAGCTCCTTTATTTTCTGTAATACAGGGGGAAGCAGAGATGCTGCTCCAGCTCCGTTATTTTCGATAATACAGGAGGAAGCAGTGATGCTGCTCCAACTCCTTTATTTTCGATTATATAGGGGAAGCAGTGACGTTGCTCCAACTCCTTTATTTTCAATAATAGCGGAGGAAAGAGACGCTGCTTCAACTCCTTTATTTTCTATAATACAGGAGTAAGCGGCGACTCTGCACCAGCTCCGTTATTTTCTATTGCACAGGAGGAAGCAGAGACTCTGCTCCAGCTCTTTTATTTTCAGAATACAGGAGGAAGCAGAGATGCTGCTCCAACTCCTTTGTTTTCGATAATACAGGAGGAAGTATCAATGCTTCTCCAGATCCATAATTTTCTATAATACAGGTGGAAACAGAGATGCTGCTCCAACTCCGTTATTTTCGATAATACAGGAGGAAGCAGCAACGCTTCTCCCGCTCCTTTGTTTTCTATAATACAGGAGAAAGCAGAAATGCTGCACC